>NC_142929.1:121237242-121239742 GCF_046866305.1 Octopus bimaculoides | reverse complement strand
CTTGATAAAATACTTTATTCACAACCCTAAATCACTATACGCAAAACTTATACCAATATACGAACAATTTAGGTGAAATTGATCTGTGCAAATTTAGTTCCTGTGCTTATTGTGCTGTATTTGAAGTAGAGACTTCTATGCGAAACTCTGAATATAAAATTGACGGTTTTGGCGAAAACAACTTGGAATGCATTAAAGAAGGTTGTCCATTGGTTTCTGAGCAGCAACACGATGAAGAAGTACACGATCTTTAATGGGGAACTGTTTGAAATTTACAGAAATATGACATATAAAATGTCACTTAAGGTGCACTATCTGCATTCTCATTTTGGGGATTTTTCTGCGTAGTCAGAAGAGCATGGTCAATGTTTCCATCAGGATATAGAGCTGATGCAAAACGATATCAGAGCAAGTGGAATCAAACATTGATGGGTGATTTCATTTGAAACTTGTTTTCAGAATATAGTTGAGGGCACAGGAAACAAATACAGTGTAATGTTTACTATTGATCGTATTGATGTTTTTAATCAATTTTACCATGAAAATTCTATAAAACTTTTTGCATTATTCATGATTGTTCGTTATAATTTTTTCACAATTTTATTAATATATTAAATAACACTGTTTAAATTATAATAAATAGCATTTTAGTATAATAAACATTAAAATTTTGTAGTATATTAAAACTAATGCGATTTTTGTTTGCTGCGAAAGAGAACTTTCATTAAAATCGGTTACATAGTGTGAATTTTATACTATCATCCCTATATTTTAGTAATATATAGTATAGAAGTAAAGTACTGCCAGTAAGCTTTTGTGTTGAAAGAAGTTTGTTCGTAATATTAAATTGATATATTACTATTTAACATTTCAGTAATAATTGTATATTTGTTATTTGTTATCGAAATAACTGATCATAAATTAATTGTACCATGCTTTGGAATAAACATCCGAAATATACCGAAGAAGAGTTATAAATTTTTAAATTTTTAAATTTTTCTTTTACTCAATACGATTTATTCACTACAGCTGTTTCGGAGGCACTATTTATTGTTCGAATACAACGATTGCATCATGAAGAAACCGTTTCCGTGAGGTGATTAAAAAATTAGTTTCG
Organism: Octopus bimaculoides; assembly: GCF_046866305.1. Lineage (NCBI taxonomy): Eukaryota > Metazoa > Mollusca > Cephalopoda > Octopoda > Octopodidae > Octopus > Octopus bimaculoides. The sequence goes on along the minus strand of NC_142929.1, from coordinate 121,238,625 downwards.
GGTGAAAAGATACAACAAGATGTGGCTTGATCCTTTCAGTTTGGCATCTTTAGATAAATAGATGAGAGAAAGAGAGAGAGAGAGAGAAAGCGTAGGAAAATAAGAAAAAGAAGATGGAATAAGGGGCTAACAGGGTAGAACTGTCAAAGCGGATGTTCCAACGGCGGAATTACGAATACTACTTCAGAATCCATCGAAATGAGTACGTACATGATGACAGATGTACGTACAATAATAAGAGCCACGCTTACATGCATTTATAAATGCAAGCATATATAAATTTACGTATTTCCAACGTGGGTACGTACACACAAATGCGCGCACGAGTGTATATATATATATATATATATATATATATATATATATATATATATATATATATATATATATATATGTATGTATATATGTATGTACGTATGTATGTATGTAAGTATCTATCTATCTATCTATCTATCTATCTATCTATCTATCTATCTATCTATCTATATAATATCTAGAAGACGAGCCTCGTCGTAGAAGATCTATTGAGCTCCGACGAGGACAACCTTCAAACCCTGGTCGAAGAAAATTCTATCGTAACTGTTGAAGAACTAGCAGAGAAGCTTGGGTTTTGTCATTAAACACTTCATCGACACTTGCGTGCCATCGGAAGATCAGCAAATTGGGTCAATGGGTTCCTCACAAACTTTCCGAATCTAATCACGCGCAGAGAGTGAATGTGTGCTCTTCTTTACTGTCAAGTCTCGCAAATGAACCTCTTTTTTGATTGAATAGTGACTGGTGATGAGAAATGGGGTCTCTATAAAAATGTCAAGAGCCGAAGAGATTGGGTAGGGAAAGGAAAAAATCGGCACCCCAAGCTAAGTAATGACATCACCCACGTAAGGTGTTGTCATATGTTTGGTGAGATATGAAAGGTTTAGTCAACTGTGAAATTTAAGACCAAACCAAGTGATAACAAAGAAGATGTTCTGCTAGAAGCTTGGGTGGCTTAATTCAGCGCTAGAAGAAAAACGATCATCTTTGGCTTCAAGACGAAAGGTGTTCATCCATCAGGATAACGCTCGGCCACATACAGCGAGGATGACATTCCAAAGGCTGGAGCAATTTGAATGGGAAACGATGGCCCATCCACCGTATTCGCAGGACATTCCCCCGTCTGATTATCATTTATTTGGTAGTCTTCAAACTCATTTGGACGGAAAAAATATGAAATCTGTAGATGAAGTCAGAACATTACTGGAGGGGTAGTTTTGTTGACGATCAATTGATTTTTAGAAGAGGGGCCTTGCAAATCTACCACAGAGATGGCAAATCATTGAAGAAAATGAGGAGAGTATATTTTCGAGTTGAAAAATTTTGTTCATCTTAATTTTGAAAAAT
>NC_142929.1:121202242-121232242 GCF_046866305.1 Octopus bimaculoides | reverse complement strand
CATTTGTACCATTTTCAAAGAAGAAATACTTGTTCGTGTTTATGTTGTCATACCTAAAAGCAGGAGAGCTGTATTATTTGGGAATTTTATTGCATGAAGTTCGAAATATTATCTTTTCCTTTGCCCTCAAGCATCGACATTTTCAACTTGGCGTGGTTGTGACCCAGTCGGTCGCGGGTAGGTCTAGTATATGTAACCACATGTGAATCGTTGGCGATTTTTCCTCCTTCTTCCTTTTCTCTTGGACTTTCCTCTGTATCCTGTTGCTGAAGAAGAGCTTTGCTCGAAACGTAAAACCACCTTTCTTTCCTTCCCTGAGCGTCTGCTAATACTTTGCATGTACGCTGTCCTCGCGTTGTTGTTTTTTCTTGTTTGTTCTTCGTCTTTTTCGATCTACTATATATTACACACACACACACACACACACACAGACACACACACACACACACGCACGCACGCACGCACACACACACACACACACACACACACACACACATATAAGTATAGAGTGTTAGGTGTGATGAGTACAGAAATTGAATATTGAGAAGTTTGAAAAAAATCTTTTTATTTCTTTCAATTTCTATACATCACCCCTAACATTCTATGCATATCTCCCTTGGTGTACAAGACGCCAGAATGAAAGCATCACAATCAAACTACTCGTAGCCGAGAAACAGCAAAACTACAGAAGAACTTCTCACAGAAATATCTGATAAGTTGAATTAACTTATTTCAAGACTGGATACAATCTTCACCAATGCAGATAAAACTGTGAATGATACCCTTACAGAAGGTGCTCTAACGACGGAGACGAACAGCAAAAAACTAACAAGAACAAACTCACTTGGATCCAAATCTCTGTAGGTACAACAACAACAAAACACCTTGAAATTACATCTCTGGTAGAAACTTCTTAATCAACGGAAACATGCATGTTGGAAAAGCATTCGATGCAACAATCTAGAAAGCACCTACCAGAATTGGCGAAGCAAAGAAAGCTCAATCCTGCCCAGAAAACTTCTTATTAAAGAAATACGAAGTGAATCATTGGAAGAGACACGGATACGTGTGAATTTAGCTTTATGCCGACTAGAAGCAGAAATCGCTCTTCTACAATCAAGAAAAATAAGACACGAAAATAAAGTAAAACATATTGACGCAGTTATATTTGCTGAAATTGCTGAGTGGAGTGAAAATAAATGTCATGAAAACCTGCAAAATCTATGGAAAGAAGACATAAAGCGGGAAGAAGAAAAATCCATAAAAATGTGGGAAAAACAACACTAACAACACTAACTATGAAAACAAGCAATGGAGACAAATTCATTATGAAAACGAAACCACAACAACAAAAAAATATGAAGAAATCGAAACCAAACACTAACCCCAGAGGAACCGGACTGAGGTATTGAACCTGTAATTACCCAAGAACGTACGCGGAAATGACCTCTATCCCACCCAAAGTACAGACTAAATACCCATATTCTACAATACATAACACTGCAAATAGCCAATACATGAAATATAGAAGACAAACATCAACCCATAAGTTCAAACACCATAGATGGATAACTACAAAGGAAAAAAGACACGAAAGACAAATAACATACAGACAATCACCAATCCTTAACAACATGTACTCTAGATGGATGAATACAAGGCAAAAGAGACAAATAAAATACGGACAGCACATGTACTATAATAGGAATAATAATCATCATGATAACTGAAGCAACCCACGTTTTACGACCAAAAATCCCATATATCCTGAATGGTGAAAAAAGCATGGAAGATGGGAAGAAAAGAAAACTTATAACAAACGGAATTCGTATAAAAGACATGAACTCTCCTCCCGCCTACATGGGAATCAGAACGCCGAAATCAGAAAATGGAGACATGGAAACGAAATTCGTTTTTTAGGAAGAAACTACCAAAGTCACGCACCGGACCCGATAAAATGCAAAAACATGAAATTGAAAGAGGCATGATCGAAGTTGCAGTGTATAAACATGGACATGTTTCCAAACACAAACAAGCACACGCGCGCGCGCACACACACGTGACTTCATCAAAGTATTCTCTCCAAAATTTAAATGTTTGAAGGTAGAGAATATGTATTTTTTATTCAAATGTGGCTCATCTTTACAACTCTACAAATGTTCAGATATACATGTAGCTTTGGAATGTTCTAGCTTTACGTATATATGTGTATCTATCTATCTGTCTATCTATCTATCTATCTATCTATCTATCTATCTATCTATCTATCTATCTATCTATCTATCTATCTATCTATATATATATATATATATATATATTATATATATATATATATATATTATATATATATATATATATATATATGTATACATATGTATATGTATATATATATACTATCTCTCTCTCTCTCTATCTCTTGTTGCTCGTCCTTCGCCTCTCACCGTTACTACTACTATCTCTCACTCTCTCTACCTGTCGTTGCTCACTTTTATTCTACTTCCTCCCCTTCTCCCTCTGCTACTCTTTCTCTCTACACAGCGGTGTTCACGTGTGTCCGGCTGCTATTTCTTTTCGTTCTTGGACTCCCCAAGCTCGCACGTACTTCTTTGCCCCTCCTGTTCGTGCTTCACAGCGTTCAATACATACACACTTCACGTCTGGCTGTACAGCCTTTTTGTTTGTTTATTTCACAGTTTCGTTTTCCTGTCTTGTTTTCCGTCCGCCACTACCCTCCACGAAAAAAATTTAATTTGTGTTCGTGGGAAGAACCATTTTAACGATGCGTACTGCCTTAATTCTTCGAAACGCCGGTGTTTTAATGGTGGCAGCTGATGAAGGAAATGTTTCTATGTGGCCTGCTTGTTTGTTGTACCTTGTTTATCATTTTGTCAATGTTCTTTTGCCACGTCATGTACCCAGTTATGTATCTATATGTACATGTAGATGAAGGTATGTACATACATGTACATATATATGCATATACTCATATATTGTTTATATATATATATATATATATATATATATATATATATATTTATTGCTTTATTTTTTTCTATTTGATTAAGAAAAAAATAATTTGCAAATATTACACGAATGTTTTTTCATGCACAGCTACATTTCATCAAAATATTCTCTCTAAAATTGAAAGTTTGTAAGAAAAGATGAGACAGTACATTTTTTTACATCGACTGTGATACACGATCCCTATTGATCGCCCCCCCCCCCCCCCTCCACATTTTTTTTTCTTCCCGCGATCCCTTTTGATCCAAATTATCCCCTCCCCCCCAATAAAAGCTCTACTTTGTAATTTGTCCATTTTCTGTATTTAGCCCTGTGTGGCTATAATAAAAAGATATCTATCTATCTATCTATCTATCTGTCAGCCTATCTACCTCTCTATATTTCTATCTATCCATCACCATTGTCATGGAACCTCAACCCCAAAAAACAAAAACAATATTCTCTTCTAAACACCTCCCCCCAAAAAACCCCATCTGTTTTGTATAAAGGAAAGAGCCCGTTTGTACATACACAAAATTTTATTTGATGAGTTAGAGAAACGTACAAAAGCGCTAATAATAATGAAGAAATGATAAGAGTTTTCCCAAAATTCGGACGACTTTTTTTCTCTTGAACAAAGGACTTTATTTCAAGTTTCTCCAGCATACTTCACTGAATATGAATATCATTGAAGAGGTTATACAAAGCTCTCGTATTTCAGACGTCATACCGTTCTTCTCTTTTGTGTCAAGGGTGAATAGACTGAAAATGTGTTTTTTTTTTCTGATCGAAACAACAAGACATCTAAACCAAATAGCGAATGTATGGTACAATCTAACAAACCATACACGCTTGTGTATAACGGTTATTGTATAAATATGCGAATATATATTTGAATTTCGGTGTATATGTGCCTATTTGTATGTTCATGTGTGTGTGTCTGTGTGAGTGAGTAAGTGTGTGTGTGTTTGTGTGTGTGTGTGTGTGTGTATGCGTGTGTGCGTGTTTGTGCACGCTCATGCAATACATCTTTCATTCAGCTGTATCTTTATTATATCTTTCATTCGGCTGTATCTTTAATAGGCTGTAAAGTTACACATCTCACACGACGGCCGAATATTTTATGCACTAAATCACTTACAAAACGTCATAATCGCAAACAAAAGAAAATATATACACTCATGTATCGATTACCATTTCACCTGTTTATTCTTTCTTTTATCTTTTGGAGCAAACCTTTATACATACATACTCATGCATATATAGATATAGATATGTGTGCATGCATGAACATAGACACACACACACATACACATACACACGGAGGCACACACATACACATACACACGGAGGCACACACATATGTTTATGTATATATATATATATATATATATATATATATATATATATATATATATATATACAGAAATGGAGGCTCCCAACGCCCAGCTCTCAGAACTTCCTCCTACGAGAAGGGAAATTTGTATAAAACAGTATGAAGTAGAAGTGGTTTCTAGGCATTTCAACCTCTCTTGTGCCATTGCTTTTATAGCTGATTGCACAGAAAAATGAGATCAGTGCTATGCGACATTACATCCACTCAAATCAAATTCACGCACAGACACTTCTTGGATTCTCTACGTATGACGGAAGCACTGAGGTTAGTACATGGTTTTACTCCATCGTATATCTTTATGTACGTATGTGTATGCAAGCATGTATACATATATAATAACAATATATATACTCATACATAATATATAAATATATAAATATATATACATATCCATATAAACATACATACCGATATATATATATATATATATATATATATATATATATATATATATATATACATGTATTTTTTTTTTTAAGTTTCAGCTTAGAGCTGCGGCCATGCTGATGCACCACCGTGTTGCTACACTGTTATTACAGGGAGCCCCTTACAATATGTGGCACTTGCTGAAGAATGGAGTTTGATTTAGCAACCCTCATTTGCACCTCCTGCCGCGAGGTAGGTTCATCTGGGACTCTCGATAGGAAGAGGTCCAACTTTGATTTAAAAACTCCTACATCTACTTTGTGCAGATTCCTCAGGCTCTTTGGGAGAATATTAAAAAGCTGTGGGCCCCTGAATCCCAAGCTGTTGCAGTAACTGGTCCTGAAGCGCGATGGCATTGCTGGGATCTTTGGCACTATGCAGTGTCGTCCCGTTCTGGCATCGGTGTAGCTTTCAATGCCAAAATTTGGCACAATTCCTTCCAGGATCTTCCAGATGTATATTACTGCATACCTCTCCCGCCTTCTCTCCAGGGAGTAGAGTCTTAGCTGTTTCAGCCTTTCCCAGTAGCTGAGCAGTTGCAAAGAGACAATCTTCTTTGTGAATCTCCTCTGGATTGCTTCAAGGTCTGCTGTTAATTTCAGACTGGTGGGTGACCACAGCTGTGAGCAGTAATCCAGGCGGCTGAGGACGAATGTCCTCCAGAGTATCATCATGGTTTCCTTATCTCTGGTTCTGAATGTTCTCAGGATCCATCCAGCCAATCGTCTGCACTTTGTTGCCATTCTGGTAATGTGCACTTGGAAAGAGGTATCATCACTCATGTCGATACCCAGGTCTTTCACTGATTTAGGCTCTGGGATTGAAATTCCCTGTGGACCAGTGTACTCTGTAAGTTTAATATTCAGTTTTGTACGTTGGTAGCTCAGGGCTTGGAATTTTTCAGCATTAAACTGCATATTATTGTCCTCAGCCCATCTGTAAACTGAGTCCAATTCCTGCTGCAGGTGTGCAACATCACTGGAGTTCTGTATTTTCTGCGAGACTTTTGTATCGTCTGCGTAGCTTGCAAGAGTGGCTATCCGGGCACTTGAAGGCATATCTGAGAGAGCGACTATAAAAAGCAATGGTCCCAAGACAGTGCCCTGTGGAACACCGCTCATTATTTGTGTTCTCATAGAGGTGGCTCCATTAGCCACTACTGCCTGACTTCTATCTTTCAGAAAGTCATGTAACCACACTCCAAGTTTTCCAGCTATGCCAAGATCACGCAGTTTGTGGCATTTCACACCATGATCCACTTTGTCAAAAGCTTTTGCAAAATCAAGGTATATTACGTCCACATTTGAGTTGTTGAGTAACTGCCTCAACACCCAGTCGTAATGTTGTAAGAGCTGGGTCAGGCAGCTCCTATCTGGTCGAAAGCCATGTTGGGTATCACTCAGCAATTCATTTTCTTCAAGGAATGCGATCAGTTTTCCTCTGATTATCCTTTCCATGACTTTGCTGATGTGTGAAGTCAGAGAGATAGGCCTATAGTTTTTGGCATCTGCTCTGCTTCCCCCTTTATGGATTGGGCATATTATTCCCTCCTTCAGCTTGCTTGGCAGTCTTCCGTTTGCGAGAAAGCTCTGGAAGAGGATCTGGAGGGGTTTTGCCAGGGCATGCTTACACGATTTAAGGAGGATTGCTGGGAAACCATCAGGGCCAGCAGTTGAGTTTGTGTCCACTTCATGTATAGCTAGTAGTACATCTTCTTCGCTAATGTTGATGTATTCCATCGTAACTGCCTCCCTGGTAATGGGGGAGGTAGCAAAGAAGTCCACTGGTTTGTTCACTTGTCTGTGCTCCAATGGAGTGGTGAAGACACTTTTGAATTGCTCATTCAGTACCTCACTGATCCTAGTTGGACTGTCTGTGAGGGAGCCATCCTTTTCGAAGAGGGGTCCAATCTTGCAGCGTACTGAGGCTGTTTCTTTTGCGTAATGAAAGAAGGCCTTTGGGTTTGACTTAATGTTTTTTACAACCCAGGCTTCTTTGTCTGCTCTCTCCCTCACATAGGATTGTTGCAGCCCTTTTTCGATCTCCATCAGTGTCGTTTTTAGGCGGGATCTTTGGCCATTCTTGGGATGCTGGTTGAGTCGATTTGCAACTTTTGTCCGTCGTCTCATGGGGATCTTCCTCTCCCTTGGAATCTTGTTCCTATTTGTTTTGGCCTTGTGCTCTGGGACATATTTCTGGCTTATGGCTTGCACAATAGACATGAAACATTCTAGTTTCATGTCAATGTCTGGTGTCGAGAGACATTTTGGCCAATCCTCTCTGAGGATCTCTTTCTGAATCGATTTCCAGTCCGCTTTGTGGAAGTTCAGATTGGAGAGATTTTGGGTGCTTCCTTTAGGCTGTATGTCTCTGGTTTCTTTTGACCCAAACATAGACAGCTCTATTATGTTGTGATCCGAAACTAATGTCGGCGTCCCTTTCACATCATGAATGATGTCCGTATTGTTCGTGAAGCAGACATCTAGAATGTTATTCGCTCTAGTTGATCTGAGAACAGTTTGCTCCATGAATAGGGCATTGGTGAGGTTGAGCAGGCATTCCACCTGTGCTTGCTTGCGATAAGTCATTCCTGAGAGTATGAGACCTTCGGGCCATTTGACGTTGGGGAAGTTGAAATCACCCATAAGAAATATGGTCACATGGTGTTCCAGTTTCATGAGGATTTCTTTAATTCTAGCGAGGCAATCTTCAAATTTGCCTATGTGGTTTGGAGCATCCGGTGGGCAATATGCGTTGCATATGACTATATTATGTTGTCTTATGTATACAACTAGGGTGTCGCATATCGAATTTGAGTATGACAGTAAGACTTGGGGTGTGAGGTCGTCACGGATGTATACAACAACTCCACCATGGCTCCTTTCCCTTCTGTCTGTTCGCAGTATGACATATTTTGGTACGTGTACTTCTGCATCCTCTATATCAGGGCTGAGGTGAGTTTCCACGAGTGCTATGCATAGGGCTTGATTGCATGCAGCAAGGTCTCTCAGGAAAGAAATTTTGCTTTTATTATTATTATGCAACAGGCCCCCAATATTTAGTAAAAATATTGATGTGATGACTGTGCAGGCGTTAGGGGAGGCCATCCCATGTCTGTTGGCTGTGGTGGTCTTGCGCAGTGGGAGGGCAAGGTTCCTCGTCTGTGCTTGGCGTAGCCACGTCAGCTGCTGCATAATCTTTTGCGCCATGCACAAAAAAGACTCTTGCTCAGCTGCTGCGTTGCGTAAGATTTCTGAAGAGCGAACGTCCTTGAATTTTCTCCTTGGGGACATCTGTCGTCTTTCCTCAGGGAAGTTTTTATCCTTTTAACCTTTGTAGTTTTGGCGGGGTGTCGGGTGGGCAAACCGGCAGTTTTTGCCGTCTTCCCCATGCCAACATTTGCCTTGCAGGTAGAATTTGCAAGTTGTTGGGTGCCTTCCAAATTTCTTCTTTCCTTTGGTGTCTTGGATGGCATTGGATCCACCTTGCGATTTTCTACTTTTTGTTCTTCCTTTTCTTGTGGGTACTATTTTCCACTGGTTATCTATTGGGGTGAGGGCTCCTTTCCTTTGTAGGACCACTGGCACAGAGGGGCTTCTGTTTGCTGCTTCCTTGGCTCCACTATCCTTTTCTGCCTGGTTGTTCATAACTATACACACATAAAAATGGATGACATGAGAGAGAGCGAGAGAAGAAAAGAAAGAGAGACACTCACTTGTATATGTATGCATACATATGTATATATATATATATATATATATATATATATATATATATATATATATATATATATATATATATATATATATATATATATATATATATATATATATATATATATATATATATATATATATATATATATACATGCATACATACACATACACTCACACACATATATTCATATATTTTTATTGATATTTAGCAAAAGGAACAGGGTGATTCAAGGGTCGAGAAGTTCGTGAGTTGGCACGTATCAAATTAAGTGCCAACGCACTAAACTCTCGGCCCTTGAATCACTTTGTTGCTTCTGCTAAATATTAATAAAAATATACATATACTCATATTTCGAGTTCAAATTTTCTTGTTTGAATTACATACCTATATATATATATATATATATATATATATATATATATATATATATATATATAGGTGAAGAGAGCAAAGCATAAAGACAGAAAATCACGGTGGTGCTCCAGCATGACCATAGCCACTTGGCTGAAACCCATAAATACATAAATAAATATATATATATATATATATATATATATATATATATATATATATATATATATATATAATTATGTGTATTTCTTCTATCTTAATGAATAAAAATTCTTCGGATAAAATAAATGGGTTAACAGAAACCAATGTAGCAAAGAACACAAAATAACTGTGGTTTAGTTGCTGTTTTTAAGGCAGGAACTCCTTGAAATTTTGGGTATATGAGTATATTTAAAAATTTAAGGAATGGAGAAAACGCATGTTATAATTGCATACTTTATTCCTACATATGTTTCAAAGGATTACAACCTGTGTGATCCATAGGGATCTTTGATATTAAAATTGTAACCTTCTCACCAGGGATATATATATATATGTTCTGTATGTGGCCTGCGTGTTTTTTGTACCTTGTTTATCTTTTTGTCCATGTTTTTTTGCAACGTCATGTACCCAGATATGTATCTATATGTACATGTAGATGAAGGTATGTACATACATGTACATATATATGCATATACTCATATATTATTTATATATATATATATATATATATAGTTAAAAAAAACACAAAAAAACAATAACAAAAAAACAACAAAATGAGAACGTGATACGGATAGTGTTATTGGACGCTCGGGATACACACGCACACACACACACAAGTATATATAAATGTATGTGTGTGTGGTGTGTTTTTGTCTTTGTCTTCCACCACTGTTTCACAACCGAAGTTGGATTATTTACGTCCCGGTAACTTAGCTGTTTGGCCTAAAAGATTGATAAAACATGTATTGGGTTTATAATAAAATAAGGATTGCGATTGATTCAGCCGTGGCAAGGCTGAAGTCTAGTGAGTGAAGCATGTAAAAGATTTATATATATCTACATAAATGTTTATATATTCATTCTTGTATCCTCTTATTCATGTACTTGTTTCAGTCATTTGACTGCGGCCATGCTGGTACACAGCCTTTTAGCCGAAGAAATCGACCCGAGACTCATTCTTTGTAAGCCTAGTACGTATACTATCGGTCTTTTCCCGAACCGCTAAGTCACGGGGAGGGGACGTAAACACATGTACATCGGTTGTGATGCGATAGTAAAACACACAGACACAAAGCCACACACACACACACACGCGCGCGCGCACGCAGATATTCATACGTGTATCTACGACGGTCTTTATTTCAGTTTCCGTTTACCAAAGCCACTCACATGGCTTTAGTCGGCCCGAAGCTATAGTAGAAAACACCTAAGTTTCCACGCAGTGAAACTGAACCCGAAACCATGAGGTTAGGAAGCAATTTCTTACCACACAACCTCGCCTACACCTATGTATAATATTTGTGTGTAATATTTAACAAAAACTTCATGAAGACATGATTCCTGCTTCATTGAAAATATGTTTGTGAATTATACACATGTATTTATGTAATATATATTTTTGTCTCGCTGTCAAATTATCATCTATGGTTTAATTATTGAATCTGGGTAAGAAATGGACTCACACTTATTTCGTTTTCTCACAAAAATCATTGATAAGGCCACTTATATTACCTTTGAACTATCAAATTATAACGAGTGTCCTTCCACGCAGAAAACAATGTCTAGTAGGAATTTTTGTATTAGAGTAGGCCAACAGACGTGATATATTAAAAAATGTACAATCTAAGCTTTGGCTTGAATAAAAACATAGTTCTTGCGTCGTTCAAGTGTGAAACAAACAATCACCAAACTACTCAAGCAAATAAAATATCGACAAATATCTGTAAAATTGAAATCCATTCTTCCCATCATATTTTAAAATCATATATAATATCTATCAACTACTTTACCCTATTTTTTTTTCTTTTTCTTTTCTACAGTAAATGTTTGTAGTAGTGTACAGAAAATAAACGTAATTTAGTTGAGAAAAGAAATGAAGAAATAAACAATTATTTGATGAATACTATTTTATTATTGAAAATGTCAGCAGGGCTTGACTTCACAAAAAGCTGAAACGACACAATTGGGTCGCTTTTGAAGTAGCAGCATTTTGTTGGGATTAGGTATAAAGATGAAGTCACCTTTGTGGAATCAAACTATATTCTGAACATTTAGGTTTAATCACTAAAAAGGGAATGTTCAAAGAGGATTATATTCTCCTTCCTATGCAAATGCATAGAATTAAATTAGCAATATTTTGAATATACAAAAACCACACACACTTATAAATATATGTTGCAGCAATGCTACTTCAGATATTATACGCTAATACTGAATAACAGAATATGTATTTAAGAAATAAGTATTTATGAATATTTTGAAATATATATTTATGAATACAGTGGGATATGTTATATTGGAGAGTTTAATATTTGCATTTATTTATGTTTATATATGTCAGTAAATATGTGTGTATATGTTTTCACGCTTATAACTATCATATAACTATACAAGTAAATATACGTATATAAAATAAATACCTACATTTACATATATATATGTATATGTGTGTATGTATATGCGTGTATGTAATGGTGTATCTATATATGTGAGTGTGTGTGTGTGTGTAATAAGAGCCGGAACTCGCTCAATCCTACCTAGATCAGAAAATCAATCGATCGAGGTAAATAGATGTTGCTGGAACAGAAACCCAACAAGATGAAAGAAACATCACTGACGAAGCATTGACCCGGAGCATCCAAGAAAGGTTCCTTAGAACGAAATTACACAACGGGCACACTCACACTCACTCAAACAGTTTCTCACACATTATATACAACCGCATAATGCGCACACACTTATACCAATTATGTGTATGCACGTATGTATACTCACACTTTAAGCCTGGCACTTAACTAACTAACTAACTAAACAACTAAATGACCAACTAACTAACTGGCCAAATACACAACTAATTAACTATTAACTCACCAACTAATTAACTAACAAACAACTCACCAATTAAGTAACTGATAAAAATCTAACTACTTAAGCTAAATAACGAAGAAATTTACTAAGAACTGACTGACATTTTCAGTCTGTCTGTCTGTCTGTCTGTCTGTCTGTCTATCTATCTATCTATCTATCTATCTATCTATCTATCTATCCATTAATCTATCTATTAATCTATCTATCTATCTATCTATCTATCTATCTATCTATCTATCTATCTTTTCTCACGGACGTGCTGTCACATCGGCTGCGAAGGTAAACGTTTATTTGACCTTTTATTGTCCACATTTTGTTGGAATTTTTTAATAATTTTGTTGCGAAGCACCTAGGCTTCATTTGTGTGTATTTTCAAGGGCAGGAATTGACCCCCAGGGGCAGTTTCGGCCCTAGCAAAATACAAAAATTTCCTTCTTGACATTTGAAAAATGTCGAGGAACATAATTTTGGAACGCTTGTCTTGTTCTTTTGACAAGCATTTCCCGAGGCTTCAGATGCCAGAAGAGAAAAAAGAACAGAATAGCGCGTGCTCATGCAGTGACACGAACGCAGTTGCTATAAACGTCACAAAGACTGTGAGTACAGCTACTAACAGCCCTCTCACCACCACCACCACCACCACCACCACCAACACCAACAACAAAAACAAAACTGTAACCAAGGTTACAAAACCATGCGTGAAAACCGTCACAAATGTCTCTGACGTAAGCACCACTGCTGCTGACGCCATCATCACCACCACCAACGACAACAACAACAACAACAACAACAACAGCAACAACGACAACAACAACAACAACAGCAACAACAAGGAAGTAAAGTTATCGGCCGTCAGCAATGACACCATCACCTGTTCAACAAACTCTGCTGCCACTACCACCACCTTTGAACCAGGCAGTACATACACCAACATAAACAAAAATATCCAGAAGAACATGTCCGCCAGCACAACAAAAACAAATTTCGCAAATGCTCTAAAGGAAAAAAGAACAACAGTGACATTCACACAAAAACAAATAAAAGACACAAAATCCCTTCTTACGAAAGAAGGAGATGATGTCAGAATTAACATCCCAAAAGATATTATAGAAATGAAAAACAAAAAGTGCATCATTTATAAACTGGTAAACACAAAAACCAGACGTGTAGAAAATGTTAGCACAGATAAAATTGAAGTTTGTCTTAGAAAAATTTGGCCTTATCAGAATCATGTCACCTGGGGAAGGAAATTTGGAACGGTGCAAGTAAGGTTTCTGGATGAAAATTTAGCTAAACAATTTTCGACACTCTCTCTCCGCACAGATGACTTGGTAATGATACCGAGTTATCTAGGACAGAGAGTGACCAAAGTTATGATAAAAAATGTGCCATCGGAGGTGGACACCCAATGGCTGATATCGGCCGTGTGCCTGGAAATGGAGGAGGCAAATATTTTGGAGATTACGGTCGGAGAGGAAAAGAACTGGGGAGGGAAAAATCTGGAAATCCTTCTCCACATCACGGAGGAGGCTTCACAGAAAATTCCTCCAAACATTAGATTGGCAGAGGACCACAAGCTGTATGTGGTGGTAGAGGGCAGGCGACCTCGCTGTTACCTATGCAACAGCGAAGCACATCTGAAAAAGGACTGCCCTCTGGCCGCTAAACAAAAACAACAACAACAACAACAACAACAACAACAACAACAACAACAACAACAGAAGCAACTACCAAATACCCCCAACAGAAAAACCTTACTACCAACACCACCAGCAACGCAAAAAACAACAACAGAAATATCAGCAATAACCACAACAGAAAAGACAACAGAAACTGCAAAAACAGAAGAAAAAAAAGAAAATTCCAAGACTGCCTCTCCCTCCCCCATATCACATACACCACACACAAATAACAATCAGCCAACATCAATAAAAACAGCAACACAAACATTCACAGAAACACACACAGACGCACAAAATTTGCCGTTACCTCTTTCTGACTCCTCAGATCTCCCATCATCCGATGAAGAGAGTGGGGAGGAGTGGAAAATAGCTACGAAAGGAAAGAGGAAGCGCAGTAAGAAGAAAACAAAACAAAATGCAAACACAAACAAAGCAGGGAGATTCACATCTCCCGAAAATACTACTAACACCAATAGTAATATAAAAAAAAACAATGCTAACAGCAATAGACAGTACAAACACAGAGTTGATGAATTACATCAACTCTAAAACAAACATCACAAATAACGATATCAAAACCAACAACCACCCACGTACAACACCGCCAAAACACATTAAAATTATTCATGTAACACCAGCATTACACAACACAATAAAATCCCTCTACCCCAACTCGGTAGGGGGATTCCAGAAATATTTGTGCAAGAAATTGTACAATAGCCTCCTTGGTGAAAAATCCAAGGAGGAAACAAAACTTTCTAACGGCAAGTAACACTCTGTTCTTTTGTTTTGTGCTTTAAAGCACACGTATAAATAGAATCATGGTGAAGATTGGTTGTGTGAATGTGCGTGGCTTAGGGTCCCCTTGGAAACAAGGGTACCTCTTAAATGACATCAAGTCACACAATTTGGATATCATAGCCATTAGTGAGACCAGACTCCATGAACCGCGGGCCCTAAAGTCCATGTTTGGCGGACAGTTTAACATTTATTTTTCTCCCTGTCTGCCGAGGATGGGCGGTAGTGGCACGGCGGTTCTTTTTCGCAAGAGTCTGGATCTCCAAGTAAAGACGATATTTACGGACCCGGAGGGTAGACTGGTTGTCCTAGATGTGGACGGCAGCGATGGAGGCGCTTTTCGGTTGCTGGCAGTTTATGTGCCTCCTTTAACAGGTCGGTCAGACTTCTTTCGACGTCTAGAAGTATTCCTGGGAACGTCTCGTCCCTTACTTTTAGTGGGGGATTGGAATGCTACCTTGGACACGCATCTAGACTACGTGGGGAGTGACAAAAGTAGAAGGGGATGCAAAGGCCTCATAGACCTGCTCAGACGCTTCCAGTTGTCTGACAGGTACCGACTCGACCACCCAAATGTGCCAACGTGGACTTGGAGCAACCGCATTGGGTCGTCGAGATCGTATCTAGATAGGATAGTGTGTAGGACAAGAGATAGAGATAGTTTAGGATGTCCACAGTTCCACATAGTCAGCTACACGGATCACAAACTTGTGACGTGTACGCTAGACTTAGATAAGGCACATAGGCAGGGTCCCGGTTACTGGAAACTAAACGCGTCTTTCCCGTCGAGACAGGTTTTCAGAGACCGGATTAGCACGTTAGTAAAGAGGGCTTTGACGGGAGCCATCGTCAACAACAAATGGTGGTTTGCCCTCAAGAGAGCAGTGAGGGCGGAAGCAATAAGGTATAGCAGGGCACTAGCTGTAGAGAGGAACAGAGAAGAGGGGGAGCTAGTGATAAAGTTAGAAGAGGCATTGCGAAGTGGCATCGCATCCGACGTTTTAGCGGCGAGGTTGGCCCTCGACCAACACTTCAATGCTAAACACGAAGGGTGTGCTGTCAGGGCAAGGATGCGTGCTCTGAGGAATGAAGGTGTTGGAGCCGCACGAGAGGCCCGGGTGGCGGAGGCGCAGCGGGGTAACAGAGCCACCATCCGGTCTCTGGTAGACGAACAGGGGCGCGAATTGCTCGAGCCGAGCAAGATGTGCGAGGCGTTTCAGCGGCATTTTGCCCGACTGTTCGGGAGGAGTGGCGAGCGAGAAGGCAGGGTGGATTTTAGTGCCTACCTGCACAGCTTGCCACGACTCTCGGCAAGAGAGGCGGAGTGCTGCGAAGGGGTCATCACGGCGGAGGAGGTGAGGGACGCGATGGCGGGTTGCTCGACGGACAAATCTCCGGGTTTGGATGGTCTGCCCTACGAGCTTTACAACTGTATGCCAGACTTGTTTGGAGAAGTCTTGGCGGTCGTGTACTGCAACTGGCAGCAGAACGGGAGCATTCCCGGTTTTGTGAGCCGAGGAGCGGTAACGCTGCTGAAGAAAGATCCAAACAAGGGGGACGCCATAGATAACTTTAGGCCCATCACTCTGCTCAATGCAGACATGAAAATTTTGGCCAAGGTGTTAGCCAAGCGGTTGGCGCTTGTCATCGAGAAACTGGTCGGCACGGAGCAGACGTGCGCCGTGCCGGGCCGGAGCATCCATGACAACCTCCATCTGATGCGCTACATCATAGAGAGGGTAGTTAAGGAACCTGACATGGGTGGGGCCCTGATCAATTTGGATCAATCGAAAGCTTTCGATAGGGTAGACCATC
This sequence comes from Octopus bimaculoides, assembly GCF_046866305.1. Classification (NCBI taxonomy): domain Eukaryota; kingdom Metazoa; phylum Mollusca; class Cephalopoda; order Octopoda; family Octopodidae; genus Octopus; species Octopus bimaculoides. Next base: position 121,215,988 of record NC_142929.1, on the reverse strand, counting down.
GATACTTGGAGGCCGTCCTCGAAGCGGCCGGCTTCGGTCCCGTTTTCCGCGGCTGGATGGCTGCCTTGTACACAGGCATCCGTTCGGTTGTTCGCGTCAATGGACGTCTATCGGGACCCTTCGACATTGCACGTTCGGTTCGTCAGGGATGCCCCCTGTCGCCGCTCCTGTACGTATTGACTCTCGAGCCACTACTGCGGAAGCTGGCGACGCTGAGGGGCATCCCGCGAGAACTGGGGTGCGGGACGAGCGTGTCGGCATACGCGGACGACGTCACCGTCATAGCGTCTAGCCACGAGCACATCGAGCTTGTCGGCGAGACGCTGAAAGACTACGAAGCGGTGACGGGAGCGAAAATCAACCGGGATAAGTCGGTGGGTTTGCTGCTCGGCACCTGGAGAAGCAAGCCCATACCGTCCGGCAGCGCCTCAGTAGTGGGACGCTGGACGGACGGTCCGGTCAAGTTGCTCGGAGTCTGGTTCGGTCCGGACCTGCAAACGGAGAAGAACTGGGACGAGATAACGAGTAGGGTGGCCACTCTCTGCCGGCAATGGTCCGAGAGGAAGCTGTCCCTAAAAGGTCGGGCGGAGGTGGCGAACGCGTACATCACGTCCGTCATCGAATACCGCCTGACCGTCGTGCCTTGTCCCGATCGCGCCATCACCGAAATGGAGCGCATCCTCTTCCGCTTTTTGTGGAAAGGAAGCGTTCCGATGGTGAGGCGATCCGTTTGTTGCCAACACCCGCTGAAAGGAGGGCTGGGCATGCCGTGGTTGATGATGCGCAGACATGCGCTGAGACTGCGACATCTCCGACTCTACGTAGACGACGGTGAGCAGGTGTGGTCGCCGTTTGTGCGACGCGCTTTCCCGCAGCTCGTCTCCATGACCGAGCTGCAGTCGTGGATCAAAAAGAGGCCGAGGAATGGCGAATGGCACCGTGAGTGTCGCGTTGCTCTGCAACAACTTTGCCGTCCCGGGTCGACCTTGAGCGGCTGCATCACAACGAAGTCATTCTATAGGGGATTAGTGGAGGGCAGGTACGACGACGATCTCGGGGCGAACCTGGGCGTCGACGAGGAATACCTGACCCGCCTGTTCAGGACGACTTTCGGGCCGGGACCTATGGACAACTTCCAGAGATCCCTGGCCTGGCAGTGTTACCGAGAGGCGCTACCCGTTCGGGATAAGCTCTATAGACACGGCTCGCGAAATGTGGGGCCGACCTGCCCGAGATGCGGTCAGAGCGATGAAACCGTTCTGCACGCACTCGTGCAGTGTCCAACCATTTCGGAGCTGTGGGCTTATGTCGAACGACTGCTGTCGCGTGTGGGACGAGTCGGTTTATCAACCGAGTCTATCGTCAATATCGTCACGCCTCCTTCCTTTAAACGGGAAGGAAGAGCTGTATTTATCGTACTTGTGGCTATGGCCAAATAATGCATCTGGTGGACGCGTCTGAAAGGATTAGAGACAAATACTTTCCTCTCTGGTCAATCTCTCATCAACTTTTTCAAGTATCACTTGAAAAGGAAGGTGAGAGTAGAGAGGCAAGTGTTGTCTAGCAAATGTTTCGAAAAAAGATGGATACATGTAGCAAGAATGGCACGTATAAATGACGAAGCCACCTTGACCATGATTCTATAAAACGTTTTAAAATTTTGTAAACAGAGAAATTTTATTTAACAAACTGTGACGCTAAAGACCGAGGTTACCGTGGTCTTTTCGTAGGTTTTTCTTTCCACGGATAACCTCCCCATTTATTGGGAATTTTTTGTATTTTTCGTATTTTTTGTAAATACCCCAAACGTTTTGCGATGTTTTTTTTTTTTTTTTTTTTTTTTTTTTTTTTCATCGTTGTCCCCACTTTTGTTTTTTTTTCTGCTTTGTTTTCGACCCCCTCGAAAAGAAAAAACTCTACATTTGTATTTTGTCCCCTCTGTGTTGAGCCCTGTGTGGCTAACAAAGAAACCTATCTATCTATCTATCTATCTATCTTTTCTCACGGACGTGCTGTCACATCGGCTGCGAAGGTAAACGTTTATTTGACCTTTTATTGTCCACATTTTGTTGGAATTTTTTAATAATTTTGTTGCGAAGCACTTAGGCTTCATTTGTGTGTATTTTCAAGGGCAGGAATTGGCCCCCAGGGGCAGTTTCGGCCCTAGCAAAATACAAAAATTTCCTTCTTGACATTTGAAAAATGTCGAGAAACATAATTTTGGAACGCTTGTCTTGTTCTTTTGACGAGCATTTCCCGAGGCTTCAGATGCTAGAAGAAAAAAAAGAACAGAGTAGCGCGAGCTCACTCAGTGATAGGAACGCAGCTGCTGTAATCGTCACAAACACGGCGATTACAGCTACAAACAGCCCTCTCACCACCACCACCACCACCACCATGAAAACTATGAGGAAATCTGGATCGGAGGAGACTGCTACTACAGTCTCTCCATCTACTAGCACCAGTGACAACATGAAAATTAACACCACCATCAACACCACCACCACCACCACCAGCAACAACAACAATAAAAACCACAACAACAGCAAGGACGTAAAGTTATCGGCCGTCAGCAATGACACCATCACCTGTTCAACAAACTCTGCTGCCACTACCACCACCTTTGAACCAGGCAGTACATACACCAACATAAACAAAAATATTCAGAAGAACATGTTCGCCAGCACAACAAAAACAAATTTCGCAAATGCTCTAAAGGAAAAAAGAACAATAGTGACATTTACACAAAAACAAATAAAAGACACAAAATCCCTTCTTACGAAAGAAGGAGATGATGTCAGAATAAACATACCAAAAGATATTATAGAAATGAAAAACAAAAAGTGCATCATTTATAAACTGGTAAACACAAAACCAGACGTGTAGAAAATGTTAGCACAGATAAAATTGAAGTTCGTCTTAGAAAAATTTGGCCTTCTCAAAATCATGTCACCTGGGGAAGAAAATTTGGGACGGTGCAGGTGAGATTTCTGGATGAAAATTTAGCTAAACAATTTTCGACACTCTCTCTCCGCACAGATGACTTGGTGATGATACCGAGTTATTTGCCTGGAAATGGAGGAGGCAAATATTTTGGAGATTACGGTCGGAGAGGAAAAGAACTGGGGAGGGAAACATCTGGAAATCCTTCTCCACATCACGGAGAAGGCTTCACAGAAAATTCCTCCAAACATTAGATTGGCAGAGGACCACAAGCTGTATGTGGTGGTAGAGGGCAGGCGACCTCGCTGTTACCTATGCAACAGCGAAGCACATCTGAAAAAGGACTGCCCTTTGGCCGCTAAACAAAAACAACAACAACAACAACAACAACAGAAGCAACTACCAAATACCCCCAACAGAAAAACCTTACTACCAACACCACCAGCAACACAAAAAACAACAACAGAAATATCAGCAATAACCACAACAGAAAAGACAACAGAAACTGCAAAAACAGAAGAGAAAAAAAAGAAAATTCCAAGACTGCCTCTCCCTCCCCCATATCACATACACCACACACAAATAACAAGCAGCCAACATCAATAAAAAACAGCAAAACAAACACTCACAGAAACACACACAGACGCACAAAATTTGCCGTTACCTCTTTCTGACTCCTCAGAACTCCCATCATCCGATGAAGAGAGTGGGGAGGAGTGGAAAATAGCTACGAAAGGAAAGAGGAAACGCAGTAAGAAGAAAACAAAACAAAATGCAAACACAAACAAAGCAGGGAGATTCACATCTCCCGAAAATACTACTAACACCAATAGTAATATAAAAAAAAACAATGCTAACAGCAATAGACAGTACAAACACAGAGTTGATGAATTACATCAACTCTAAAACAAACATCACAAATAACGATATCAAAACCAACAACCACCCACGTACAACACCGCCAAAACACATTAAAATTATTCATGTAACACCAGCATTACACAACACAATAAAATCCCTCTACCCCAACTCGGTAGGGGGATTCCAGAAATATTTGTGCAAGAAATTGTACAATAGCCTCCTTGGTGAAAAATCCAAGGAGGAAACAAAACTTTCTAACGGTAAGTAACACTTTGTTCTTTTGTTTTGTGCTTTAAAGCACACGTATAAATAGAATCATGGTGAAGATTAGTTGTGTGAATGTGCGTGGTTTGGGGTCGCCTTGGAAACAAGGGTACCTCTTAAGTGACATCAAGTCACGCAATTTGGATATCATAGCCATTAGTGAGACCAGACTTCATCAGCCGCGGGCCCTAAAGTCCATCTTTGGCGGACAGTTTAACATTTATTTTTCTCCCTGTCTGCCGAGGATGGGCGGTAGTGGCACGGCGGTTCTTTTTCGCAAGAGTCTGGATCTCCAAGTAAAGACGATATTTACGGACCCGGAGGGTAGACTGGTTGTCCTAGATGTGGACGGCAGCGATGGAGGCGCTTTTCGGTTGCTGGCAGTTTATGTGCCTCCTTTAACAGGTCGGTCGGACTTCTTTCGACGTCTAGAAGTATACCTGGGAACTTCTCGTCCCTTACTTTTAGTGGGGGATTGGAATGCTACCTTGGACACGCATCTAGACTACGTGGGGAGTGACAACACTAGAAGGGGATGCAAAGGCCTCAGAGACCTGCTCAGACGCTTCCAGTTGTCTGACAGGTACCGACTCGACCACCCAAATGTGCCAACGTGGACTTGGAGCAACCGCATGGGGTCGTCGAGGTCGTATCTAGATAGGATAGTGTGCAGGACAAGAGATAGAGATAGTTTAGGATGTCCACAGTTCCACATAGTCAGCTACACGGATCACAAACTTGTGACGTGTACGCTAGACTTAGATAAGGCACATAGGCAGGGTCCCGGTTACTGGAAACTAAACGCGTCTTTCCCGTCGAGACAGGTTTTCAGAGACCGGATTAGCACGTTAGTAAAGAGGGCTTTGACGGGAGCCATCGTCAACAACAAATGGTGATTTGCCCTCAAGAGAGCAGTGAGGGCGGAAGCAATAAGGTATAGCAGGGCACTAGCTGTAGAGAGGAACAGAGAAGAGGGGGAGCTAGTGATAAAGTTAGAAGAGGCATTGCGAAGTGGCATCGCATCCGACGTTTTAGCGGCGAGGTTGGCCCTCGACCAACACTTCAATGCTAAACACGAAGGGTGTGCTGTCAGGGCAAGGATGCGTGCTCTGAGGAATGAAGGTGTTGGAGCCGCACGAGAGGCCCGGGTGGCGGAGGCGCAGCGGGGTAACAGAGCCACCATCCGGTCTCTGGTAGACGAACAGGGGCGCGAATTGCTCGAGCCGAGCAAGATGTGCGAGGCGTTTCAGCGGCATTTTGCCCGACTGTTCGGGAGGAGTGGCGAGCGAGAAGGCAGGGTGGACTTTAGTGCCTACCTGCACAGCTTGCCACGACTCTCGGCAAGAGAGGCGGAGTTCTGCGATGGCGTCATCACGGCGGAGGAGGTGAGGGACGCGATGGCTGGTTGCTCGACGGACAAATCTCCGGGTTTGGATGGTCTGTCCTACGAGCTTTACAGCTGTATGCCAGACTTGTTTGGAGACGCCTTGGCGGCCGTGTACTGCAACTGGCAGCAGAACGGGAGCATTCCCGGTTTTGTGAGCCGAGGAGCGGTAACGCTGCTGAAGAAAGATCCAAACAAGGGGGACGCCATAGATAACTTTAGGCCCATCACTCTGCTCAATGCAGACATGAATATATTGGCCAAGGTGTTAGCCAAGTGGTTGGCGCTTGTCATCGAGAAACTGGTCGGCACGGAGCAGACGTGCGCCGTCCCGGGCCGGAGCATCCATGACAACCTCCATCTGATGCGCTACATCATAGAGAGGATAGTTAAGGAACCTGGCATGGGTGGGGCCCTGATCAATTTGGATCAATCCAAAGCTTTCGATAGGGTAGACCATCGATACTTGGAGGCCGTCCTCGAAGCGGCCGGGTTCGGTCCCGTTTTCCGCGGCTGGATGGCTGCCTTGTACACAGGCATCCATTCGGTTGTTCGCGTCAATGGACGTCTATCAGGACCCTTCGACATTGCACGTTCGGTTCGTCAGGGATGCCCCCTGTCGCCGCTCCTGTACGTATTGATTCTCGAGCCACTACTGCGGAAGCTGGCGACGCTGAGGGGCATCCCGCGAGAACTGGGGTGCGGGACGAGCGTGTCGGCATACGCAGACGACGTCACCGTCATAGCGTCTAGCCACGAGCACATAGAGCTTGTCGGCAAGACGCTGAAAGACTACGAAGCGGTGACGGGAGCGAAAATCAACCGGGATAAGTCGGTGGGTTTGCTGCTCGGCACCTGGAGGAGCAAGCCCATACCGTCCGGCAGCGCCTCAGTAGTGGGACGCTGGACGGACGGTCCGGTCAAGTTGCTCGGAGTCTGGTTCGGTTCGGACCTGCAAACGGAGAAGAACTGGGACTAGATAACGAGTAGGGTTGCCACTCTCTGCCGGCAATGGTCCGAGAGGAAGCTGTCCCTAAAAGGTCGGGCGGAGGTGGCGAACGAGTACATCGCGTCCGTCATCGAATACCGCCTGACCGTCGTGCCTTGTCCCGATCGCGCCATCACCGAAATGGAGCGCATCCTCTTCCGCTTTTTGTGGAAAGGAAGCGTTCCGATGGTGAGGCGATCCGTTTGTTGCCAACACCCGCTGAAAGGAGGGCTGGGCATGCCGTGGTTGATGATGCGCAGACATGCGCTGAGACTGCGACACCTCCGGCTCTACGTAGACGACGGTGAACAGGTGTGGTCGCCGTTTGTGCGACGCGCTTTCCTGCAGCTCGTCTCCATGACCGAGCTGCAGTCGTGGATCAAAAAGAGGCCGAGGAATGGCGAATGGCACCGTGAGTGTCGCGTTGCCCTGCAACAATTTTGCCGTCCCGGGTCGACCTTGAGCGGCTGCATCACAACGAAGTCATTCTATAGGGGATTAGTGGAAGGCAGGTACGACGACGATCTCGGGGCGAACCTGGGCGTCGACGAGGAATACCTGACCCGCCTGTTCAGGACGACTTTCGGGCCGGGACCTATGGACAACTTCCAGAGATACCTGGCCTGGCAGTGTTACCGAGAGGCGCTACCCGTTCGGGATAAGCTCTATAGACACGGCTCGTGAAATGCGGGGCCGACCTGCCCGAGATGCGGTCAGAGCGATGAAACCGTTCTGCACGCACTCGTGCAGTGTCCAACCATTTCGGAGCTGTGGGCTTATGTCGAACGACTGCTGTCACGTGTGGGACGAGTCGGTTTATCAACCGAGTCTATCGTCAATATCGTCACGCCTCCTTCCTTTAAACGGGAAGAAAGAGCTGTATTTATCGTACTTGTGGCTATGGCCAAAGAATGCATCTGGTGGACGCGTCTGAAAGGATTAGAGACAAATACTTTCCTCTCTGGTCAATCTCTCATCAACTTTTTCAAGTATCACTTGAAAAGGAAGGTGAGAGTAGAGAGGCAAGTGTTGTCTAGCAAATGTTTCGAAAAAAGATGGATACATGTAGCAAGAATGGCACGTATAAATGACCATGATTCTATAAAACGTTTTAAAATTTTGTAAACAGAGAGTTACTTACGTTTCTTGCATAAATAAAAGGAATTTTATTTAACAAACTGTGACACTAAGGACCGTAGGTTTTTCTTTCCACGGATAACCTCCCCATTTATTGGGAATTTTCTGTATTATTTCATATTTTTTGTAAATACCCCAAACGTTTTGCGATGTTCTTTTTCCATCGTTGTCTCCACTTTTGTTTTTTTTTCTGTTTTGTTTTCGACCCCCTCGAAAAGAAAAACTCTACATTTGTATTTTGTCCCCTCTGTGTGGAGCCCTGTGTGGCTAATAAAGAAACCTATCTATCTATCAATTGGACTAACTAATTAACTAACTAACTAACTAACTAACTAACTAACCGATAAATTAACTAACCATCTAAATAATCATTTAACTAACCAAGTAACCAAATAACCAAATAACTAATTAATTACCTAACTAAATAACTAACTAATCAATTAATTAACTAACCATCTTACTAATCAACTTATTAATTAATCATCTAACCAACTATCCAAGTTACTGACTAACTAACTAACTAACTAACTAACTAATTTACAAACCAACTGACCAACTAATTAACTAACCATTTAACCAATTTACTAACTAATTAACTTAAGAGCTAGCTAATTAACCGACTAATTGACTAAACAACTAATGAACTACCTATATGTATATATACATACATATATATATGTATGTGTGTGTAAACACCTTCCACGCTGCAATTGTTTTCGTTCCAGCACACGATCTCAGAATATATATATATATATATATATATATATATATATATATATATATATATATATATATATATATATACGAATGTATATGTATATGCGTATACATGAGTGTGTGCGTGATCGTGTTTATTTGAGTGTGTGTGCGTGCGTGTTTGTGTATGTGTGTGTATGTGTGTGTGTGTGTGTATGTGTGTATCTATTCATATGCGTGTAGCTAGTTGGTTGACTATTGCGTGTGCGTGGGTGCGTGTGTGCGCGCGTGTGTGTATGTGTGTGTGTATGTGTGTGTCAATTCAAATGCGTGTAGCTAGTTGGTTGACTATTGCTACCAGCTGGAGATAAAAGTGATTCAATATATTCTTTTGTAGACTATATCAAGGCATCAGGGAGCGGATGCGACGTTTTGCGATCGCGAAACATAACAACTTTTCGTTTCATCAACTCCTGAAAGATCAAGCAAGCCACGATTCAACAGAGCAGAAAGAACAAAAATATAACTAAAATTGACACGTGGGTTTACTATCGCTGACATTAAAGCGAAAATGTTGCAACATTGATTATTAACGGTTAAAGGGGATTACATGAATATGCTCTGTCAAAAATTATTATTCCTAAGATCAATAAGCATCTGTGCGTTAGCCAGCTTAAGAAACTATTTAATAATCTAAAGAAGAATGACTGACTTGCGTGGTTTCTCATGTGTCAACTAAAAGTGCAGATATTCAAAGTAATGACGTGATCTTTATAGAGCTGATGGAACGAAAATGGAGTGTGACCGGAAATCAAGCAATTTCTTAATAAACGAATTAAGAAAGAAACGAAAAAGGAGACTCCCGTGGCTATTTTATTTCATTTGGAACGTGCTACTTCGTTGATTATTAACACATAATTTAGCAGTTGATATATTGAAGAAGTTGCTTTCCAGTCAATCTGACAATATTTCTGCAAATCTTGAGAAATCGGTCAAACGCAAACGCCCTATTCGGGATGAATATGTCGATTAAACACCTGCAGAGTAGCATAAATCTAACACGGGGGAAAATTGTATCTTAAAACCGCATGAAGCATATGTCATATAATTTGTCGGCCAATAGATATAGTTTGGTTAATTACTGCTAGATACGATGAATTCAAGCATATATACAGTCATATGTATAATTGTTGTTCAATGAACTGAATTGAATCATATTGCAAGTTGAATAAGCTATTGACAGGTGTACCCTTATCCTTCAGGTAGTATCATGTGATAAGGTTAGCGTTATAAATTACAGTCTTCTAGACAGTTTCGTAGTCTTCTAGACAGTTTCCATTTACCCACATACACTGCCTGCTTACCTACCCACCTACCTACCTACATATATACATACGTAAATATATCAAAATACACACAAACATACATACACACAAACACACACACACACACATATTGACATACATGCACATATATACAAACAGCACTAAAATTTAAATTGTGCGTTGTTGCTATCTAAGTTGTAACGATGAAGATTCGTTCCTTCGTCAAAAAATTAATCCTTTCTCTTTATAAAGAATTCATATAATTTCAAACAATAACACATGCATCCATTAACATATAGTTAAGTGGAGAATTAACGTACACAATTTGGTAGTAAAAAAATAAAAAAAAAAACAATTAAAAGTGCACCAATAACGAAAAGAAAATTAATTTAATTTAATAATCCTTTCTGCTAAAGGCACAAAGCCTGAAATTTTAGTGGAGGGACATGATCAATCACATCGGTACCATTGTTTCACGGGTACTTAATTTATCAACCCCGAAAGGATGAAAGGCAAAGTTGAACTCGGGATAATTAAAACTCAGAACATAGTTACGGACGAAATACTGCAAAGTTCTTTGCCCTTAGTGCGAATGATTCTGCTATCTCACCGCTTTAAAATTTAACTTAATAATAATGATAATAATAAGAATGATTGTTCTAAATACATTAAACATATGAAACTTACTTCCGTACATATTTCTGGTGCAGGAGGCAACAATGAGAAATGTAAGATACAATTATTTTAATTATCCTAATCAGTTCTTTTATTCTTTTATTTGTTTCAGCCATTTTGACTGCGACCATGTTTAAATGATTTTTTAGTCGAAGAATTCGACCCCAGGACTTATTCCTTGTAAGTCTGGTACTTATTATATCGGTGTCTTTTGCCGTACCGCTAGGTTACGGTGATGTAAACACACAAATATCGGTTGTCAACCTACTCCGTTTCTTTTACCTGGAATTACGTTAAAGTTATAGTCTACTGGCTTGAGCCCTTAACTCATGTAGGTATAGCTTTGAAGTTTAGACACCATTTCTCTCTATTTACATACTATACCGCTTTCTTTATAGTGTGTAGTCTGACTTCTATGTTGATAGGGTTCTAATATCTGTAATATTAACTGAGTGAATTGACTCTTTTAATTTGAACCATTACATATGTAAAGTAACTCAGGTGTATTGGTTAGATATCAACCTGCTTAAGACAAAGAGCAGTGAAAATCCAGGTAAATTTCATAACATTTCTGAACCGCTAGAGAGAAATGGAAACTAAAGAGAATGGTTGTGTTGAAATCTTTATGGTGTCCATCGGCCATCTCAGGATATCTCTAGTAGTACAAAATGAATAATGTGTGGGTTTCACGTCGGTTTCGACCAACTTTATTAATTATTGCATTATGACGTAAGTGTCTACACATGTAATTTTTTTTACTGTAGGCATCAGGCCCAAAATTTTGTGGAGGAGAGTGCTAGCTGATTAAATCGACCCCAGGACGTAACTGGTACCTAATTTATCGACCTTGAAAGGATGAAAGGCAAAGTCCACCTAGGCGGAATTTGAACTCAGAACGTAAGGACAGACGAAATATCGCTAAGTATTTCGCCCGGCGTGCTAAGGTTTCTGCCAGCCCACCGCCTTTTCTACACATGCAATTTGCAGACTCAGCATGATTGTGTATAACAACAACAACAACAACAACAACAATAATAATAATCATAATATGCAGTATCAGGCAGTGGTTTTCATGGCTTCTGATCTTGATTGGTAGTGCTATCATGTACATTGTTTTGTCATGGTATAAATGGTGGGCTACAGCAAATATTCTGCTCAATACCACAGATTTGCTTGTCAGTTGTTTGACCTTAACCAGTTGAGCATGTCTCTTGGTGGCTGATGATATGTGCATCTCTTATCATGAGCATAACTAGTGGGGGAGCATCATAGCCATGTGTTGAGAGGAATTCTTTTGGGTTTGAACAATTCACCTTTGGAAACATGGGTGTTTTGCTTAACAACCTTAAACAAACCTTATTCATGGACTTTTGAGCGGGATGGACTACTCGATCTGAAGAAAATTCCAACTGAGCCCCACCTGCGAGGTCATGCGCTGTTTATCTTGATATGAGATCACTATGTTGTGCACATATGGTTGTGATGCATGTGCCTGGTGTACCATTATCAGACGGGTAGCCATGATGGGTATACTGGGCTTCGTATATTTTACACCAGTGTCACTTTGATGGCATGCACTGCTCTCTCACTCAATAATAATGATAATAACCATACATACATACAAACATACATGCATTCATACACACATACATACACACACATACATACATACAATACATGATGCACAAAAAGGATAGAGATGCAGGAAAAGCAGTAGAATGTGACAACCGATGCAGTCCTTCTGGAGTGAACACCGAAGGTATCACCCACATCATAAGCCGTTGTCCGAAAATGTTTTCAAGGTATTATCTACCGATGAGGTATGATTTTGTAGCTTGGACACTCTATAATGAAATCCGTTGGAAGGATAAACCCGAGGACAAAGAAGTAAGAACCCACAATATGGTATAAGCCATAGCCACTCATAATAAAAAGGTGTACTGGTGGAATGTCCCAGTGAAGACCTCAATAAAATGTATGCACAGCAGATCTGATATAATGATTTGGGATGGAGAAGAGAAACTGTGTAGAGTTATGGAAGTTAACTGCCGAGCGCATGTTAACTTAATGCTGAAGATCAGTGAAGAGAATCCCTACGTTAAAGTATTGAGAAATCTGAAGTTACAATATCCAGATTACAAGTTCTAGTATATACTTGTAATTATTGGAACGGTGGGATAGGTAACACACTGCCTAAATACCAATCTTGAGAAATTAGGCTTCTCAAAACCAGAAAGGAGAAAGCTGATTCGAAGACAACAGATCCAATCCATCACTGGAAGTGCAAAACTCTGTAAAACTTTCGAGAAGTTTATCATTTATATATTTGAGGATGTTTCGATATGCAAGTACATGCATTAGAATACATACATAAAACAAAACATTCAAATCTGCACATATACATACATACAAACAAACAAAACTACCCCGTTTTTGATGTTGAAATTCCAATGAAAGAGTCGAGCATCTAGGTTAGAATTCGGCTCTTTCTCTATCGGCAAGAAATCTTGAAATAAAACTGAACAGTGACATATATACGTACATAGCTACTTACCTATCCACCTACCAACCTACCTACCTACCTACCTACCTACCTACCTACCTACCTACCTACCTAATACATACATACATACATACATACATACATACATGCATACATACTTACATACACACATACATATATATGTAATATATATATGTTTATATATACGTGTGCATACGTATGTGTGCATACATACACACACACACACACACATATATATATATAATGATTGATTGATAGATAGAAACAGCATGAGGGGGAAAGTGATGAGTGTAATTATATGCAATTATATATGTGTGAATAGTATTGGTCAATATATGCAAACGTACTCATATGCAATACGTACATATATAAGTTTAGGTGTATGAATGTGTAAAGCTTACATATACATTCAGATAAATATGTCTATCTCTGTATGCAGCTCTATCTCTCTCTCTCTCTCTCTCTCTCTCTCTCTCTGTCTCTCTCTCTCTCTCTCTCGCTCTCTTTACACACACAAAGACACACACACACACATATATGCACATGTACACACATTCATATATATATATATACACACACTTATGAGTGTGTATAGGTATGGTCACGGAAACATACATTCATGCACACATATATATATGTGTACATATTCAAATATGCATGCACTTACATGTATATATATATATATATATATATATATATATATATATATATATATGTATGTATGTATGTATATATGTATGTATGTATGCATGCATGTATGTATGTATGTATGAATGTATGTATGTATGTATGTATGTATAAAACTGTTCTTACGTCCCCCTCGGCTTTAGGCATTACAAGGCCCAACTTCAATCAAAAGAAGAAATGATTATAATTATTCATAATATTGCCCTGAATGTGATGAATCAAACGAATCAAGAAACCCAGTCTTCGCCGATCTGGAAATATT
>NC_142929.1:121182242-121194742 GCF_046866305.1 Octopus bimaculoides | reverse complement strand
AGAATGTTCAGTTCGTGTTTGAAGACTTCCACCTCAACATTCTTGTAGGTTTCTTAAATATTTTGGTTGGTCATCGAAGAGCTGTTAGGGAATTGTGCGCATTTGAACCCTGAACTATTGCAGAACCTGGTCCTGACTTTAGATAAGGGTGAACGGTACCCACTGTACAGTACAATGGCGTCCGGTCTGGAAATCTGTATAACAGTCAATGCCGAAATTAAGTACTAGCCCTTCCAGAATTTTCTGTATGTAGATTATTCCGTATCTGTCGCGTCTTCGTTGCAGGGAGTAAACTTGAAGTGTTTTTTCAGCCTCTCACTGTAGCTCATCCACTGCGCTGTTACAATCTTATTAGTGTATTGATGTTGGTTAATTATTTGCGCAAATGTGCAAATACATATATGTGTGTAAATACACACACGCACACACACACACACACACACATACACACACACACACACACATAGACACACGCGCGCGCGCACACACACACACACATATATGTATATAAGGATATTATTGTTTACAATAATATCTAGTAAAAAATCATCAATGTCTTCTGACTACTAATTTTAGCGTGCTGTTGCCGCCTAGAAAAATATATCAGTCTAATAAAGTTGGTTTCACGTTTTTGTCACGTGGTCTGGTTTTCACGTTTTTTATTATGGTATTTTAACATAAAAAGATCTATTTTTTAATGCTCATAAATTTAGATTAGCGCTTCCATACATAGCATAATCATCAAATTTCAAATGTGTTTAATTGACAGTTGAGTTCTTGACAACTTTAATACCTCTTAGAACGCTTCAATGAGCTAAATTTTCAGAATACCTTTTTAACCAATCCATATGCAACTTAAACATCACGGTTTGCTAGGCGTACCGATAATCTGTAACTTGTTTATATTAATATGCTAGTGATATCTTTTAATCCATATCATTAACTGGTTGTCATATTATTGCTGCTATTTCTGTTCAGAAGAGGTTTGAACATTTTGAGAAACCCTTTTTTCTCTCTTTTTGCTTCCAACCTCAGGTGTGTCATGTAGTTTGTAGAAAGGAAAAATTAGAAACATTTTCTGACCACATGCCTCAATATGTTGGCTCAATGGAATTTGGCGAACATTGATATTCCGGATTTGTTATCTGTGGACTCGTGAGCGTTCTTATAATGCATTCCCTGTCTTACCTCTATATGATTCCTTGCAATTCGGGCATTTAATGTAGTAGATCAAATTTCTACTTTTGCAGTTGGTATTTGCATTTGCGAAAATCTGTGCATTTTTTCGTTCTAATGGGTCTACCCTTATGTATGTATTCACACGTTCCAAATCTGTTATTACACTTGGACACTGTGAATGTTTTATCCTCTTTGTTCATGTTTAATTTTGCCTTTGTTAATAGTTTTTTTAGATTATGTGGTTGCCTTTTGCTAAGGATAATTGTTTGATTAGTTATTACATATTTTCTTAATTTTTCACTCTGCTTTATGATTGGCAAATTTGTTTTGATGATGTTAAAAATGTTTTGGTGATGCGGATTGTGTGTTACTAGAAATGGTATTGTTTTCATTTGATGGGTTTGTCTTTTTCGTGTTGCTCCAAGTTGTTCTATAGGTAACTCTTTCCTCGTAGCATGGTATTTTCTATAAGTAGGAGAGAGTAATTTTGCTTGAGCAGAAATCCTTTGAGTTCTGTAAGTCGTGTGTTTCAGGTATTTGGATCATCGACTATAGTAGAAAATTTCCCGGGTAGACAGTACAGGATGTTGCGTTTTGTGTGTGTTGGGTCGCATGGTTTTTAATATAGGTACCAGTGTGTATCTGTGCTTTTATAATAGATATCATTTTTATTGTGTTGTTTTTCATTATCATTATGTCAAGAAATGGAAGTGTATTTTGCTCATTTCTCTTGTGAATTGAGACTAAGGTGTAAATCATTGAGAAGGCTGCTGAATGTGTGTATATATATATATATATATATATATATATATATATATATATATATATATATATATATATATATATATATATATATATATAAAAGCACGTGGCATACTGGTCAGGCAGTTGCACTCACCATCGCTTGATCATTGATTCAATCCTCTGATTATGCGGTGTTTTGTTCTTGAGTAAAACAATTCATTTCCCGTTGCTCCAGTCCTCCTTTCGACCACAGGGGAATCATTTTGGTTTGCTCGTTTAGCCAGGGGGAGTGGCATTATTTGAAGGTTAAGAAAAATGCAAATCACATTGTGACCGGCGATGTGTAACAACATTTAATCGACTGGTCTGACACGTGATCACGTGATATATATATATATATATATATATATATATATATATATATATATATATATATATATATATATATATATATATATATACATATATATATATATATATATATATATATTAAAATTAATCAAAGGACATACTAAGTATGGCTACCGGCTGGAAATAACAGTCAAAAATTTTATTTAAATCGCCAAAATACACTGATGATAACTACAGAAATTAACCGAAGGCAAATCAGGTTAAGACAATCTCTCAACGTATATTTAAGTATTTGGACTTACGTGCACTGGCAAAAACAGCCTCAGTTTCTTCTTTTTTCTCGTGAATTCTTTGCCCCTGTATCGATATATATATATATATATATATATATATATATATATATATATATATATATATATATATATATATATCGATATATATATCGGTCCGCTGATATAAAAACATACATACATACATGCATACATACATACATATTATAATGGGGTAGGGATTTGGAGTCAGAGCTAATCTTATTAGCAGTCTGATATAATCCAGATCTAGCAAACCACATCGAGTGGTTCGGAACATACAGGATCGTTTAAGATAAGCAATTCAGCGATACTTCACTCAGCAGCTGAACCCTGAGTCTCCTTCATTGAATTTCGCACAGCATATAGACATCATAAAAAGAATGGAAAAAAACACGGCTTTGAAAATTCTTATTCTTTTATTCGCATTGAATACCCTGAAGTTTGCTGCTTTACCCTCTCTGGTGGGTAAAGCCTTGCACAAATCTTCCTAGGAAGATTTGCCGTAGATGAATGTGTAAATAAATGCACATAAATCCTACATCAAAGGACGCTAGGACACTTATCCAGCAGAATAATACAGTATTAAATAATTTTTGCAAATCTATAATTCTCCATTATTCCGTATGTTCTCTGATCTCTCTCTCTCTCTCACTCACTCTCTCTCTCGCTCTCTCTCTCTCTCTCTCTCTCTCTCTCTCTCTCTCTCTATCTATATTTATAGACTGATAGATTGATAGATAGATAAGTAGATAGATACATAGCTAAATAGATAGATAGGTAGACGGATAAATAAGTATATATAGATAGATAGGCAGATAGGTATATAGATAGATAGATAGATAGATAGATAGATAGATAGATAGATAGATAGATAGATGGCTAGATAGATAGATAGATAGATACACAAAGAACACACAGACACACACTTCTTCACGCACCCTTGAAACTAACGTAAAGAGTTATTTAGTTTGATATTATGGAAAGAAATGTTACCATGAATGCAGTCGTTTTCAGTCTAGACTATTGTTCAATCTATGCTATTGTATACTCACAGTAGATGCGTCACCTCTGTAGTGCATGTTACAAGAAATCAGCGGGAAATTGATGATTGAGTGCGTGTGCATATACATATACGTACACATGCATATATACATACATATGTATATATATATATATATATATGTATATATAGATGCATATATATATATATATATATATATATATGTATGTATATATATGTATGTATATATATATATATATATATATATATATATATATATATATATATATATATATATATATATATATATACATATATATATACATATATATATATATATATATATATATATATATATATATATATATATATATATATATATATATATATATATATAAATATATATATATATATATATATATATATATATATATATATATACATACATATATATATATATATATGCATCTATATATACATATATATATATATATATATATATATATATATATATATATATATATATATATATATATATATATATATATATATATATGCATATATATGTATATATGTGTCTGCATATGTATATATATATATATATATATGAATATGTATGTATATATATATATATGTGTATATATATATATATATATATATGCAATGTACATCCGAGAAGATGTCTCACCCCTACTACTACTATCACACTCAAACTCTGTATGTGATACTTTAATAGTACACATAAAACAAATTGATGTAGTTTTATGCTCAACATACCGTCCACCAAATACCGCAAAGCAGGAAGGTAAATTTGAGGACAGCCTCAGACGCATAGAAGAGGTTCTGACAAATCTGGACCAACACATCAATATACTTTTCCTAGGCGACTTTAACCTCCCAAATGTTAAATGGCCTGAAGGTCACATCCTCTCTGGGATGTCACTGCATGAACAAAGCCAGGCAAAATCATTGCTAGAACTATCCAACATGCTGTTCATGGAACAAGTGATACTCCAACCAACCAGGGGAAGCAATATTTTAGATCTCTGCTTCACAAACAATGTGAGCATAATCCATAATGTGAAAATAACGCCCACATCTCTCTCAGATCATAACATTATAGAATTAACTATGTATGGTCCTAGACAACCCACAGACACCCACCCCACCAGGAGGACTCAAGCAATATCCAACCTGAATTTCCACAGGGCGGACTGGACGTCAATTCGCAGAGAGATTCGAAATCAAAACTGGCATGACAGCCTTTCTATACAAGACAATGACCTCAAACTAAGTCATTTTATGTCAACCATACAAGACATATGCACCAAATACGTGCCATATAGAAAGACCAGCAAACATGCCAATAGAATTCCTAGAGACAGGAAAATCCTTATGAGACATAGAACAAAGGTCTCAAACCAGTTAAATAGAGAACTGGAGGATAGGAAAAGGGCTAAATTAAAACTAACACTGTTAGAAATAGAAAACAAAATTAAACTCTCCCATGAAAAGGAGAGAGCAGAGAAGGAGAAGACAGCAGTAGAAAGCATACAAACAAACCCCAAGGCTTTCTATAGATTTGCAAAAGAGACTGCTACGGTACAGTATAAGATAGGACCCCTATTCCTGCCTAATGGCTCACTGACTGCAGATCCCACATGGATAAGTGAAGTGCTCAGTACACAATTCAAGAGTGTCTTCACTCCTCCTCTCAGTCACATGCACATAAAGAACCCAACGGATTTCTTTGACAATAGCACTCAGCAGAAAAAGACTGCATCCATTACCTACATCGACATTGAAGAGGAAGATGTGATAGCTGCCATAAATGAAATGAGCTCAAATTCGGCAACTGGCCCCGATGGTTTTCCAGCTGTCCTCTTAAAGTCGTGTAAACAAGAATTAGCAGGACCACTCCGGATACTCTTCCAGAGTTTCCTTGCAAATGGTAAACATCCCAAAAAGCTGAAGGAAGGCACCATATGTCCTATCCATAAATGTGGAAGCAGAGCAGAGGCTGGGAACTACAGGCCCATCACTCTGACTTCACATATTAGCAAAGTCATGGAACGAATTGTCAGAAGGAGATTGATTGCGTTCCTAGAAGAAAATGACTTGCTGAATGAGACCCAGCATGGTTTCCGTCCGGATAGAAGCTGCCTCACGCAGCTCTTGCAGCATTATGACTGGGTCATGAAGCAGCTACTTGACCGTTCAAATGTTGATGTGATATATCTCGACTTTGCAAAAGCCTTTGACAAAGTTGATCATGGCTTGATATGTCACAAGCTGCGAAACCTTGGCATAGCTGGTAAATTAGGAGAGTGGCTGCATGACTTCCTGAATGGTAGAAGTCAGACAGTTGCAGCCAATGGAGAACTATCTAGGGAAACACAAATATTGAGCGGTGTTCCACAAGGAACTGTTCTGGGGCCACTACTGTTCATAGTGGCACTTCTGGACATGCCCACGGTCACTCGGAGAGCCACTGTCACTAGCTATGCTGATGACACAAAGATATCTCAGGCAATAAAGAATCCTGATGATATTGTAAGCCTGCAGAATGACCTGAATGCAATATATGAGTGGGCAGAGCAAAATAATATGCAGTTCAATGCAAAAAAATTTCAAGCATTGCGCTACAAGACCACAAGTACCTCCCAACTTGCATACACAGGGCCTGGAGGTACTGCAATCCCAGAACCACAAACAGTAAGAGATCTGGGCATCAACATGTGTAGTGATGCATCATTTCACATGCACATTGTCAAGTTGACAACAAAGTGCAGACAACTGGCAGGGTGGATACTGAGGACATTCCGTACAAGGGATCAAAAAGTCATGTTAACTGTGTGGAAGACATTTGTTCTGAGCCGCCTAGACTATTGCTCTCAGTTGTGGTCACCACACAGTGTTAAGCGGACAGCAGAACTCGAGGCAATTCAGCGGCACTATACAAAAAAGATCCCCACAGTCCAACAAATGAACTACAGGGAGCGACTGAAGGCACTAGGTCTCTACTCCCTGGAGCGCAGGCGGGAGAGATATGTAATAATATACATATGGAAAATACTGGAAGGACTGGTGCCAAACTTTGGCATCAAGTACTACAGGAATGCCCGCACGGGTCGCCACTGCATGGTGCCAAAGGTACCGTCCACTGCATCTCACATAAGAACGATATACTGCAGCAGCCCCGGTTTCAGAGGACCTCAGCTCTTCAATGCCCTGCCAAAACATTTGAGAGGCATGCAAGACATGGATGCGGAGGTCTTCAAGACAAAACCTGACGCTTTCCTCTCCACGATACCAGACGAACCAATGGCTCGTAATGAGACGCAGTTTAGGGCAGCTATGTCAAATTCTCTTATACACCAGATGTGCCATCAAAACTCTTGATTGGACCATATCAGGTGGGGGAGAAGAGCCATGCAAGGAACGTGAAAATCACCGTGGTGCACCAGCATGACCGCAGCCACTTGGCTGAAACACATAAATAAATAAATATATATATATATATATATAATATATAGATTTAATCAAAAAATTAAACGTATTAATTAAAATGTTTGTGGCACCAGAATATGGCAGGGTAAAATCCAAAAACAAAATCAAGAGATTTGGTGAATTAAATTTGAAGAAAAGCAACAAAAATGTATTAGGTTATAGTAGTACGTACGTTTCGTACAAGCTTCATTTATTTATATAGTGAGAACACCACATAAGATGTGCAATGAAAATGTACTCCTCAGCTGCATAATGGAGTTTCATTTCAGAAAGCCATTTTGTAAATGTGTGTAAATACATGAGTATGAGATGAAGAGAATGCCATCTTGACTAGGCTGCTAATCAACAGTCTAGACAGTCGAGACTGTTGATTAACAACCCAGTCATGATGGTATTCTCTTCATCTCCTACTCATGTATTTACACACACTTACAAAATGGCTTTCTGAAATGAACCTCCATTATGCAGCCGAGGAGTACATTTTCATTGCACATCTTATGTGGTGTTCTCACTACATAAATAAATGAATCTTGTACGAAACGTACGTACTGCTATAACCTAATATATTTTTGTTGCTTTTCTTCAGATATATATATATATATATATATATATATATATATATATATATATATATATATATATATATATATATATAAGCAATGTTAATTCTCTAAATGAAGTATTAACAGTAACTGCACGATAAAGTGTAGTATATTGCCACTTAAGTGTGGCTGACCCCTAGGGGTGGATGTTACTGTTGCTTTTAGCCCCAGGAGGACATCTCCTCCAGCTGGCTTATCGACACACGACTGTGTCCTGTTTGCCAAGGGAGTTACCCCTCTCACCTCGACCAGCAGCACGAACGTATCCGGATTTCAGGGTTATTTCCCTTCGTCGGCGTTCGACAGCTGATGAAGGTCAGTAGTTTGGCTCTGAATTTCATTTATAGCTATCGTCATTCATAAGCGCAACTTTACCTACTTGCACGTATATTTTTACACTAGGCAAAATATCAAATAAACTTCATGAAGTACACGCAGATATATCAAAGCCAGATTATCAAACACGCCTATACATACACATTCTCACATTTCCTTAAAAACGTATCAAACGTATTGTGGTCTACAGACAAATATGTATTGGAAATAGAAATGGTAGCACACTCTCATTCCCATACAAAAAAAAAAACAAAGAACGGGATTTGCATTTCTATCAATAAACACCATCACTTACCGAAACACACATACAAAAGCATATAAATACACAATCATTTCCCAGTTGTATCAGTTTACGCTTGAACATCACAGTGGCATGAAGTTCAAGTTGCGATTCAAACATTCCGCCTAGTATTCCTATCTATATTTTGTTTATTATTCGATGTTTGATTTAGCTTGTTTGCATAAGATTTACATTCATACTTGAGTATATTTAAACTTTTTTTGTATTAAATCTTATATATCATCCTTATATGTAGCCAATCCATGAATAATAGATTTTACAATTCTACTATAATTACATTATTCAAATACTTTTCAATGTCTTAAAATTGCAAAATTATTCAACTTCAAAATTACTTTATAGTTTTGAGGATACAATACAACTGACTTAATGCATTTTTACATTTGCATTTTTACATTTTTGGAAATGCTTCAATGAATTTAGTCTCTTTACTATATTTTACCTCATATATTTCATGTTGGGAAGACTGAAATTTGACGAATCCTGACGTAATTCTTAATTTTGTTTCTAATCATATTATATGCACTAATATATTTGAGTATGCATAATTTCCTTCGATTTATTTATAATTAAGTAATCATATACATGCTTACGCATGCTAAACATGCACAAATACATATCTGTATGTATTTAAGAATACATGATGCGTTGCTGAAAAGTTCCTGGTTTTAAGGGTGTCGGGAAAAGCCTGGTTGGTGGCGCAACCCTCCGAGTTCATTTACAGAATTTAGAAAAATTGAAGGATCGTTACAATAAATGTGTGGATCTGAGAAAGGAATATATTGAATAAATTCATAATAAACTTATCTTCTTGTTCTTTTTTTTATTTTAGCTAAAGCCAGAAAATTTTCAGCACGCCTTCATATGTATATGTATGTGCACGTGTTTTTGCGTGTGTGTTTACATACATACATACATACATACATACAAAAATACATACAAACAAGCTGCCCCAACAATTCCTCCAGGTTCATTGTGAGTCTAAACACATAGTGACTGATGAGCAGATCGGTGGAAACAAGGGAGCGTGAGTATGTACCATGTACCGAACAGTTTCTGATAAACAAAGCTGTACTGTCTGACGTAAAAACAAAACAAAAACTCCGTAGGAGCCTCACGACAGCATGGCATTCGACGCTATTCTTCATTTACGGTTGCTGAAGTGTCGCTGTTTGGCAAGAGTGCCACTACTAGCTTAATTGCTGCCATTGAGAGGCTCACAAAGAACTGAGCCCCAATCCTCACACTTAGAACAGAGAGTGGAACGATCGTCTGCAAACCATAAATATTTCAAAGGGTAATATTTCAGGGAGATAGTCTGTCTGCCATTATCATTCTTGCTACGAAAAAAAAAAAAAAAGACACAAGAAAGATGTTAATGTAACCCATAATTTCTTCGTAGATGACATTAAGATTTATGCTAAAAATGTTAACAATCCCCAAAAATAACTGAAGTTAACAACAAAATGTTCGGCCAACATACGGATAGAATTTCGCGAAAAGAAATGTTCTTAATGGTTGAATGGGGAAAATCAGTTCTGAGACACTAGACCACACAAATGGTTTCACTTTCTCTACTATCTCACAAAGAATGCTACAAGTATCTTGGCATTGATGAAAATATATCATATCAAGGTACTGTGAATAAAGACAGTGTGAGCCACGAATATTACACCAATCTAAGAAATATATTGCAGTCCGAACTTTCCCATAATGCATTTGCAGTACCAGTGCTGAATCCAACATTTGGAATTCTTGACTGGTCTGTAGAAGAAATCCTCTCCATAAATATTAAAACCCGCAAAGCTCTAACAACTGGAAATCTCTAAAAAAATAATGATATCAACAGGCTCTACTTAAGAAGAGATAAAAGAGGTAGGAAGTTGAAATCAGTGCAGGCAGCCTTCGAATGTCGCATAATCTCTCTCTCAGGCAGCACATGCTAAACAGCATCACCAAAAATAAAGACATTAACTTAGTGCTTAAAAGTGAAGAGAATATTCTACGTGTTAAAAGTGAGCTCCTCGGAAAGTACTCACTTCTTGATGACCTCCCATAGAACCCCAGATCAGCTGGATTAGCGTACATGAATGAAGCCCTGTACGTAAAACACTCAGCATACCAAGACGATGCATGGATATTTTTTCTGGTAGACGTAAAGAAGAGCGTGACACTGACATGAAGCGACAATGAGTGACAATGACATGAAGCGAAGCTTCTCTAGGATTCGTGACCGCTACATCACATCACACTTCCAATATTTGCATTTGTAATCCAAGAACAAGAGATTACTACTAATACCCAAACAATAGAGACAGTGAAGCCTTTGGCGATCCAAAATGCAACCGAAATTTTAGATTATTTTATATTTATGTGGAAGACATCACACATGCGATTAGCAGCTGCCCCAAAATGTCGTCAAATTGCTACCTCGCTATACGACGTTGTCACAAAAATAGTATACAGTGCTATTCTGAAAAAAAAAAACCCCAAAAAACACTGTCCTGGAATAAGTATAGAAAACCCCCCAGTCGTTGAATACGTACATAAATACCAGCAAAAGGAATACCGGTAGAACACTCCCATCAAAAGGTCTGTTAATTGTAATCTTAACAAGCTGGATATTGTTGCTTGGGACAGACAAAAAAAAAAGCCTGCAGTGTCATAGAGGTCAGCTGTCCTACTAATGTGAATACCTTCTTGAAAATCAGAGAGAAAGATAACTATGAACAACTCCTTCGAAACCTCCAGCTTCTATATACAGATTTACATTTATATTAACAATAACTGGAGCATTTGGTTTTGTAAGTAAATGTCAGTCTGAATAAGCATTGATATTTAGGAAAAGAAATCATCCAAATGATTCTCACATTTGCAAATACAATCTGTAAGTGGAACAGTAATACTATGCAAGACTTTGCTCAGGTTTAAAAATGTGATATTGCTTTTATCTACATTCCAAAGATGGAGCATTGTATCATTGATAGAGACCAGCTCCTAGTTGAGAGGAAGAATTTAATCGATTATATAGAGAAGCGACTTACATACATGCATGCATTCATCCATCCATCCATCCATCCATCCATCCATCCATCCATCCATTCATACATGCATGTATAAACACATATCTATCTATCTATCTATCTATCTATCTGAGAAATAATGATAAGCTCAAATTCATAATGTTTTCCCACGCGTTTCACCTTTATAGTTGTTTGCGTCTTGCAATACTTGTCCTATGAGCATGTAGATGCTCAACCAGAATGAATCATTGATGAGCAAACATGTGCCACCCTGAATAGAAAGTCGTCAGCCGTTTTAGAATAGAGAGTTCGAAGATAATTTATAAATAATGATAAGACTTTCTAGAAATCTTTACACAAAATACTCGCTGTGTAAGGTGAATGTGTATAGAAATGGATTTTGTTAAATTCGTAAAAAATAAGTCATGCTACATTTTCACAATCCCTGTGCTAAAATTATGAACGAGAAATGTTTAACGATTTTGCGATAAACTATGATAGATTTCATTCTGGTTGTATTTCTGGAGTACATGTGTACTTATTCTAAATCAATATATAAATAGCCGAAGTTGCGTTCTCTTTATGATCAAAGTGAAGCGGATCGCAAAGAGTCTTAGGTCACGTTAAACATACGTCAACTATAGGTGGTTTCACAGTGTGTGCACTAAATGCACATATGCGGTTGGTGAGTGTGTTTTGTGATACACACATACTAGTGCACATCCCTGTACATATGAATATGAACACAAAAGTAAACGTACAGTGCAATACAAAACATTAGCAAACTTTTGTCTTTTGTACAGACACATATGTACGTATATGTCAGTGTAGAATCATACGCATGCACATGCATCTATACTTGCATATATACGTACGCGAACATATACACACATGCATACACTTACATGTACACATTCATATGTATCATAATGTACGCTCTCACACTTGCACACATGCATATATTCCTCCATACACAGTTGTACAACTAGTATACACAGACAGGCATATCTAGATATTTATAGACACACAAACGTACGGACTCGCACAGATACACACGCACAAATTCTTGTATTTCGTGTCATCGTGATTAGATACTGTATGCATATGTGTGTATGTATAAGTTTGTTTATCACGCTAGACGCT
>NC_142929.1:121154742-121177242 GCF_046866305.1 Octopus bimaculoides | reverse complement strand
GTTACTACATATATTTATGCCTACTGAATTTGACACCATTCATAATCATAGATATGTTCTTTGCTGGATGCAAACACTTATACGTTCCCAGTGCCCACTGGATGATAAATTCTCACTTTACGTCACCATTTTTCGTATTAGAACTGTTTTTCTTAACATAAAATCTCTTCAGATATGTAGGTTTTATGGATCAAAAAGAAATAACACAAACAGGAGTTACCTGCTTGATGTACACAATTTCTATCTATCCATAGATGGTCGGTCGAATATTTTGTACCAAATGTTAATTTGATTTGTGATTGGTGAGCAACGACCATTGTGATGTGTAACAAATTGAAATCATGCAGGCCATTTCTCAGAACAAAGCTCTTACACAAATTAATAGCGTCATCACAATTGTCATTCAAAATGTATTAATTTTGAACCTCATATACATTTAAAAATCATATATAAATTCTCGCTACTTAAACAATATCCAGATTTCGCTTAATCTTTTAAAAACAAGAATACGTACTTCCACAATATACTAAAATATTTTATTCAACATTCCATAATTTTCTTCTATGTCAGCATATCTTTAACAGATTTAGCATTCTATTCTTTAATTCTACTTTCGTCCTAAGAATTATGGGTATCAGTATTTAATTGACACCCAGAATTAGTTTCATATTCACAGAAATGTTCAGGAAGTTCAAGTAATTAAATTCTACAATAATTCCAAATAGATTTCATTTTACACCACTTTCTTCTCATTCTAGAAGATTATTTAGTTTGAATAGACTCGTCATTTTGCTATTACTAAGTCTTCTTTTATTTACATAGACAGTAAATCGTTTTAATACATATTTTATTGCTGTATATGCCATCAGTGTCTTTTACACATAAGAGACAGATATAAATCTGTATAACGGTTGAATATGTATACCTTTTCATCTCATTAATAAAATCATTGATAAACTTATTAACAGTATCTGATATATTCAGAATTTTGATCTTTGTCATTTTCAGTCATTTACTATAACACATTCAAATAGTTAAACCTAAACACAGCTAAAATCAGAAACCTAGTCACAAACTTAAGTACAAGAATCTAACTATTTGGAGATAGAAATATCTTCAACAGGGCTAGCGAGGAATGGATTCAGTCAGAAGTTAGTATACATTTAGGATACCCAGCCCACACCACCCCACCTCCAAGCAGAGGAGAGCTAGAAAGAGAAACATAACATGGTTGAATCCTACATTTAACTTAGAAGTTTCAACCGGTGTAGCATAAAGACTTCTAGATGTTAAAAGGAAAAAAAACACACATTTCTCTACAGCCCATTATGTATTATAAACGTTTACAACTCGCACAACGTCAAGTTCAGTTACTCCCGCTTAGATAATGTACATTACAACATACACTGGCACACACCTACTCAACCTCCAATACATACTCCAACATGTACCCTTCCGATATGCTAACCACCGTCCACTGGGGAGAACGTACTTCTCAAGGGCTGTGGCCTATAGAATCATCCTCGCACCATCCAGTAGCATTACAAGAGAAAACACGGGTATGGCTTCCAATGATTTCAAGGGGAGGTATACACAGCATATTCACACGCCTTCAGGTACAGGGACAGGAAAAACTCCACCTCCATGTCTTGCTCTATATGGAGGCTCCGTAAACATTAGAATGTTTTCCCCAACGCCGAATGGAGTATAATTCACATAGCTCCGTATTCGCTATTGGAAACACACACACACACACACACACCCACACTGATCACGTCTGGTTTCTCCGATACTCTTTACTTTTTACTCTTTTACTTGTTTCAGTCATTTGACTGTGGCCATGTTGGAGCACCACCTTTAGTCGACAAAATCGACCCCAGGACTTATTCTTTGTATAATAGTACTTATTCTATCGGTCTATTATGCCGAACCACTAAGTTGCGGGGGCGTAAACACACCAACATCGGTTGCCAAGCGATGTTAGGGGGGGGCAAACACTGACATACACACATATACAGATACATACATACATATATATATATATATATATATATATATATATATATATATATATATATATATATATAATCAAGATTAGAGTGGCGTAATCCGAAAGGACAGAAAAGGGTATCTCAAAAGGAACTGTGAGCGTGTTGTATATAGTCAATCCAAACATGAACAAGCAAGAAAAAACACGAAAAACAACAACGCGAGGACGTGGAATAAGTATTGTGTTATTGGACGCTCAGGAAAGGAAAGAAAAGAAAGATGATTTCAGTTTCGAGCGGAGCTCTTCATCAGAAATATAAGAAAAGTCCAAAGAAGGGAAGACAGAGAAAGAAAATCGCCAACGATGCACACGCGGTCATATATTGAAATGACCTGAAAAGTTCTTTTCAAAGACAGGGGAGTGCAAGAGAAGGAGGTATATATATATATATATATATATATATATATATATATATATATATATATATGAGTGTGAGTGTGTATGTGAGTGTGTAATTATAGCATGTGTATGGTTGGACATAGTATCGTTTAAGGTCATAGGAAGAATTTATAGTAACAATGTTGGTAGGAGTGGCTGCCTGTTGTGTGTCTACCTACACATGTGCGTCGGAGAATGGTCAGTAGAAAAGTACTGGTAGTTTGAAGTATGTGTGTGTGCGTGTATGTATATGTATATGTAGTGTGTGTGTGTGTTTTGTTTCCAGTGTGTGCGTGTGTATGTATATACGACGGGCTTCTTTCAGTTTCCGTCTACCAAATCCACTCAGAAGGCTTTGGTCGGCCCGAGGCTATAGTAGAAGACATTTGCCAAAGGTGCCACGCTGTGGGACTGAAACCGGAACCATCTGGTTCGTAAGCAAGCTACTTACCACACAGCCACTCCTCCGCCTGATTTGGTTTCTTTTTAAAGACTTGATGCATTCCCCTGTGTATCATTACAGTTTTCCAAATTTTTAGTAGGCTGATTTAAGTGAGCCATCTTCTTTGCTTTTGACTGAGCTTTCGTTACTAATTGCTTGGATAATTTTAGTTAGAAAATGCCTTTAAATTCATTCAATTTTGTATGAGAAAGCATACCTTGTATTCGCTTTGGGATATTTTCACTCTGCTCTATATTTAATTAGCAATATTGGTTTCAAATTTTGGTACAAGGCCAGCAGTTGCGAAGGAAAAATTCAATTACATCAACCCCAGCGCTCAACTGGTACATTTTATGGAGTCCGAAAGGATGAAAGGTAAAGTCAACCCAGGCAGCATTTAAACTCAGAACATAAACACGGACGAAGTGCCGTTAAGCATTTGGTCCGGCGCGTTAACAATTATTCCAGACCGCCATCTTATAGTAATTATCAATATTAACGTACACTAAGGCGTGGAGATTTTAAAATCGTTAGCACACCGAACAAACGTCTTAGCGACATTTCGTCCGTATTTACCTTTTGAGTTCAAGCGCCACCGGGGTCGACTCTGCCTTTCATCCTCTCGGGGTCAATAAAATAGGCACTAGTTGAACGCCTGAATCTATGGAATTTAATAAATATTTTTGCGTATTGTTTGGTTTCCTAATACAGTACATATACCAATGATGTGTAACACTTATGTTTTTACTATATTTTGTTATCTATTTTAACTCTTTTCGATACCTTATAATCATCTTTCACACAAAAAAACTTCCTTAGTGCGTATTTTTGGTTAATACATACATCCGACTAGATAATCATTTTAATATATTTTAGTTGTTTTGTAATACTTTTTGGGCAAAATAATTTTCTATCCCGTTCCAATTATCACTTTTTCTACTTTTATTAATTTGATATTTTTCATAATCTGTTATTAATCGAAATTAGTCCTTAAAAGTGAAAATACAATTCAATTATATTTATAGATTCAATTTTTAATTTAATCTCAATTCAATATTTCTTACAAGACAGAATAATGTAGAAACCTTCTAAGAATTAATTTCATAGTATTTTATGTATCTTGAACTATTCCTCTATAAACTAAACAATATAAATATTAAGCTCAAATAATAAAAGCTAACTCTATATATTCTGCCGTCTTTGTTCTTCTTTATATTAACTGAGGAACACATTTATTTTCCAACTATCAAATTCTGGAACTTTGTTTCTATTGATGTTTTCAGCCTTGAAATATTACATATTTGCTCGGCATGTTTCTATATATTTCAATATATTAATTCCTTCAGCGATATTTTTTCTCCGTCTACTATAAAATAAGCTAAACCTCTAATAATTTACGACAGATATCTTCAATATTAACTTTCCAAATATAAGTCACAGGCTTCTTTGGAAAAAAATGTATTTAACAATATTATCCTGCTGAGTTCCTAATTCACAATATATTTCATATCGTTCATATCGACCACTAAACATTATATATATATATATCTTTATATTTCTACATAAATGCATACATACATACATACACACACAAACACAAACATATATATATATATATATTTGTGTGTTTGTGTGTGTGTGTGTGTGTGTGTGTGTGTGTTTGTGTGTGTGTGTACATATACACTTATAAACTGTATCTATATGCATGTATATATGTATATATATATATATATATATATATATATATATATATATATATATATATATATATATATATATATATATATATATATATGCACTGTATATATCTAATCAAAATGTCCTTCGCCTGAAGAGTAGCTACACGCACATATACATATTTGAGTATGTCTGAGTGTGTTTTATTATCTTTTTTTTTCAATAACAAAAACAATGGCAGTCATAAAAAAAAATATTAATACAGGTTGGTGTATAGTATTTTGCCTAGTATTTCAATATTTGAGAGTTAGGAACATTTTTCAGAAAATCTTCGAAGACAAGTGCTCTTTGCTGACTTCTTTATTCTGTCAGTAGTGTGTATTTATGAAGATTTGCTTTGTATTGCTATAGTAGCCAGTGCGTATAGTGCATATTTTCGACTTACCCATGTTCTTTCTCTGTTAATTCAGTGGAAACCTAAATGTTTTGGGTGTAGCATTTCTGTATCTGCTTTATTTCCCCATTGTGCTGTTTTTTAACGTGTATGTGCACTTCACTCATGGAAATTTCGATGTAGAATTCATTACATTTTCTACATGTGATATTACACTCGACATAGGACCGTAGATATGTAATCTTTGGCCGGGCAGTGGCACAATAGATATTTGATGTTGTTTAGTCTTGGCCTATTTTTAGTTAGGACCTTCCTCGGGGAAGGTCTGCTAGCCGTATGTTCAATCCTTCCTACAGATCTCACAGCAAATTGCATCAGTTGTTCATTCATTAAAATGTCACGCGCGCGCGCGCGCACCCCCACCCCCACACATATCAGCGTGTGTATATTTGTGTGTGAATCTCTGTATCTCTCTGTCTATCTATCTATCTATCTATCTATCTATCTATCTATCTATCTATCTATCTATCTATCTATCTATCTATCTATATATATATCTATCTATCTAGCTATACATATATATATAACACGAGAGATTATTAATAATGTATTTAGCTATACCATCTTACGTAGATTACGTTTACGTTGACATCATATAACATCTTAGAAGATGTTCTGTTCACAGAATCAACGATTAATAACATGGAATACCCCAAAACTTCATTTTAAAATTTGTGCAGAGCTCTCTTCACATACAAAATTGAATTATGAGCCAGAACACACCACCGTGCCTAGAATAAATTGATATTTATATTAATACCAATATTGGCATATCCTGCTGCATTTTGCTTGTATATTCTAGCTGGTATATTAGATTACATATTCCAGTGCAAACACACTCGTACATGTGTTCACACACGTATGTATGTATGTATGTATGTATGTATGTATGTATCTATTTCATTCTGTGTGTCTGTCTTTCTGTCTGTATGTCTGTCTGTCTGTCTCTGTCTGTCTGTCTCTATCTCTCTAACTCTCTTTCTCTCTCTCTCTCTCTCTCTCTCTCTCTATATATATATATATATATATATATATATATATATATATATATATGTTTAAATATTTGTATAAATATATATTCATACACACATAAACACACACACATACACAGATACCCCCACACACATACACAGTATGTCCAATGATATATGATGTTAGTTCTATATTGGTGTAAATGAAAATAAAACAATGATAATAGAACGCATTTCTAAAAGAAAACTGTTCGACGAGTAGAGCAAAACAAGTAAAAACACAAAATAAATGGCAGAAAACCAAAACGCAAGACAAAATTGACAAAGACAAACACCGGAAACTGCAACATTAAGCATTCTAATGAACTAGAATCGACTTTTGTTTAGACAACAATAAATATTTACTGTTACTCTATTTCCTTTCAGACATGGTATTTGTAGGAGTTGATCACGACGCATGCAACTTGTAGCTTATTATCACGACGAACAAGTTTACTTTCAATACAATATAATAATAGGTAGTTATACTTCAATTAGGCTGAAAGTACATGTCACAGCGCTTGTTCATGCGCATTTAATCAAATTGCTATCAACGAGTGCTCCACTGTTATTTGTTTCATCTATGATTTTCTTGAGAGATTAAACAAGTAAATGATGATTGCAAGAAAAGATAAATATTACGTTAAAAAATACAGTCAATGCGTGTAGTGTAAACAAAGATAGTATCCTTTATGGAAGTGTCAGTTAATTTTCTAAGACATCACTGGAGTTTCATTGTAATGTTTTATATCTGTTCTGTCTGCCTCTGTCTCTATGTCCCTCTCCCTCTCTCTTTCTCTCCCTGTATATATATCATGCATATATCTATGATTGTGTATATGGTGTGCATGCATGTGCGATATCTGTCTTTTAGTACATGTCTTCTATATATATATATATATATATATATATACATATTGATGCATATATAGATAAATACATATGTATGTATGTGTGTATATATATATATATATGCGAGTAAAAATAAATACAAAAAAGGTGGGGTTTTTTGTATGATTGTGTATAGAGGAATATATTATTTAGTTTAAAAGAGTTCCAACACTGTCTGTTTTTTATGTTTTATTTATATTCCTGCAGAACCAATGTGGGGTATAGAATATGGAATATACAATATATAATATAATATACAATATATAATATAAAATAAAATAAAATAAATATGTGTATATATATATATATATGTATATATAGATACATACATATATATGTATATATATATATATATATATATATATATATATATATATACATACATTGATGCATAAATACATACATACATATATATATATATATATACATATATATATATATATATATATATATATATATATATATATATATATATATATAGTAGCAGCAGCTATAGTAGTAGTAGTAGTAGTAGTAGTAGTAGTAGTAGTAGTAGTAGTAGTAGTAGTAGTAGTAGTAGTAGCACCACCACCACCACCAGCAGCAGCAGCAGTAGCAGTAACAACAATACTAGTAATCGCGGAAAGTAGTGTTGCAAGTAAAATATATTTTGCTTAGCCGGGGCCAGCGTCGTATATGTATATATTTAGGTATGCATGTATGTACGTATGTATGCATGTATGGATGCCATTATTCATTTTTTTTTTGAAGATTTCTTCCCAATAGAGACAGACCCGTGTTCTAACCTAGATCCAAAGCTCTTTCATTGGAAATTCAACAACGCCAATAGGGTATTTTTGTGTGTATGTATACGTGCAGATCTGTATTTTTTGTTTTACCTGTCTTCTCATGCATACATAACATACGTAACTCGAAGTGACATGTCACATATTTGGTGTGGGAAACTATTTATCGAAGAAAACGATGAATACTATAGCTAACTTTGAATCCGCAGTTATGAGCCTTATTAAATAAGTGGTTAATC
Organism: Octopus bimaculoides; assembly: GCF_046866305.1. Classification (NCBI taxonomy): domain Eukaryota; kingdom Metazoa; phylum Mollusca; class Cephalopoda; order Octopoda; family Octopodidae; genus Octopus; species Octopus bimaculoides. Next base: position 121,169,316 of record NC_142929.1, on the reverse strand, counting down.
TTCAGACGAGTTAACTGAGGGAGCCTTTTATCCACAATCGTAGTGACTTTGGACTGAAACTTGAATTTTCTATGTATAGAGTTACTAGAATCAACATGGCATGGCACATCAACAACGACAGAAACGAGGGACAGAACGAAAATCTCAGCTCGACAAGTAATCAGATTCTTTTTAGTTGTAGTTATAGAAGAAACGGTAATTACAATACTCATTATCTTTGCAGTTATGAATTGAATACTGATTTATTTTACTGTTATCTATGTACGTTTGTATGTATATAAAATCAATAAGAGACATTCAACATATCTGGCCCACAGTGTTTGGCGACTTAAGATAAAATTTAGTATAACGTAACTTGGTCCATAACAATGCACGTAAAACCATATCATATCCTTTCCAGGAGATGCCAACTCTGTTCCGAGGAATCCCTGTCTATTCTGTCGACCAACGGGATCATGAATAGAATTTCTGAAAGACTCTCAAAATGCCTACTTTCTCCACAATACAGTTGGAATGAATTAAGGTACCTGTTAGCATAATTTACCTTAAGACATGGATGAATTAAATTTATCTTTAACCTCCCCATTCTTATAAACACCTAGTAGATTTTTAACTCGCTATGTGAACGTACGTGCGCCAAACCACAAGTGTGCGTATGCTTGCATCTTTGTGAATGCCCATGCGCCATATAATTTACGCAAGGGCGTTTATACATCGATATCCGTTAACGGTTATTCTGAATACTTTTTTCACGTTATTGCATGTTCCTCTCATTTTTGCATCTGTTAATTTCTTATTGATCTATATAAATGAAGCTATATCTTTTAATTTGCTACTTTTCTTTACACAAAATGAGAAGATACATTGTGGAATTATTATTTATCACCCGAAAGGACACATCTGCACCGTCAGATGCACCGGAACCAGTTATCAAGTTTTCCACTTGTGAGGGATCAATGCTAAATGCGTCGGAACAATTCTAGTGATTAGTAAAAATTTCGCTGTGGCAAGGACTGTCTAACACAGCTCTTACACCACATTGAAGATATACTTAAAGCCTTGGGAACAAGTTAGAAATTCTGATGTCATACACCTTGACTTCAGTAAAGCGCTCGACAGGGTTGACCATAATATTTTACTTTCACAATTGGCAAATGTTGGAATCCGTTGAAAACTTCTACACTGGAGTAAGCATTTCCTGGCGAATAGAACACAACATGCTGTGGTCGATGGAGTCCTCTCAAGACCAGCAAAAATCACCAGTGGTGTCCCTCGGAGGACTGTCTTGAGCCCGCTTCTCTTTATAATCTGCATAAATGACCTTTCCAGCGTCGTAAATCACTGCAAAGTGAAAATATTTTCAGATGCCACTAAGCTCCAGCAAATCATCAATGTGTGTATGTTTATGTATATCTGTTCAACGATAAACCACTTCTAGTGATCTTTGACAGATACCTATATCACCTTTCTTTCAGTTCCTATTGATTATCTAAATCCTTTTTAAAGTTTTGTAGTATTATGGTCCATTCAAGTAGTGAGTTCCTGTTGAGTGAGTTGTATGCAGGTATTCCTGGAAGAACTCCATTTAAATGTGATGAGATCCTTTTCCCCTTTGATCAGTTTTGGGACAATGTTAAACAGGGCAGGACCTATTGAGGAAAAGAAATTGTGTCGCAGTGTATCTATATGTTGTGATCCTGAAATGGACAGGGGACATATAGCCCGTGGTTCCAGCCTTGGATGAACCTTGAAACTAATGTTGAGGTCGTTTGGGCAATGCTGGCGGTATATTCTCCGCATAGTACAAATGATGTTCCTCTTGCGGCGGCGCTAGAGAGAGTAGAGTTTAAAGGCTTTAAGTCAGTCCCAGTAATCGATATCAGTCATGCCTTAAATTCGTTTCGTGAGTGCCCTCTGGAGTGATTCAATTTTCGAGATGATTTGTTTTGTATGGGGAGACCACAAGGGGCAGCAGTATTCGGGGTGTGACCGTACAAAGGAGGAGAAACATGGAATTATGACACCTTGTTCTCTGGACCGGAATGTTCTTAAGAACCAGGAGCTCATCCTACGAGCTATATCGACCTTATTGTTGATGTTGGCACTCCAACTGAGATTGTTATCAACAATTACACCCAGGTCTATGATATTATTAGATGCTGTGAGCGGTTCCCCTGAAGGAAGACAGTATGGCTGTTTTAGTATAGACTTCCTTCCAAAATGCTTCAGCTGAAATTTTCCCTCGTTTAGTTGTATTTTGTTTTTGTCTGCCCATTGACTCACAGCATATAAATCAGACTGGAGTTGAGTTCGGTCTTCTTCTTCATTGATAATTTGCTGGGGCTTAATGACGTCAGCAAATATTTTAACTTTGTAGTGATTTACAACGCTGGAAAGGTCGTTTATGGAGATTATAAAGAGGAGCGGGCCCACGACAGTCCCCTGAGGGTCACCACAGTTTATTAATACAGTTTATTTATAATAAACTGTACTAGAGATAACACCAGCGTTTTAAAGTAGCAGTAAAAAATGACTTAAGACCACAAATTTTCACTAAAACAGGTGAAATGGGGAAATGGGTAAAACATTGGGCAAAAATTACCTTAAGACCCCATAGAAATGACGAAAAAATTTATAAATTGAAAAGCCAGACGTACCCGTATCGCAGCGATTTGAAAATTTGTGAAAATATCACTTAATCATCCTCAGCGAGTCTTACTGACCTACAGTTTGAAATCGCTGCGATACGGGTATGTCTGGCTTTTGAATTTACGATATTTTTCATCATTTGTATGGGCGTTTAAGTTTATTTTTGCCCATTACCCCGATATCACCTCTGTGTTTTAGTGAAAATTTGTGTCTTTAAGTCGTTTTTGCCTACTATTTTAGCATGTTGGTGTTATCTTTAGTACCATTTATTATTAATTAATAATTATTTAACTTTATGGATTTTTACGTATGCTAAGCCAATGATATTGTTGTAAGCAATATCGATATATTTTTAATATTCTATATGCACATATATATATATTTATATATATATATATATATATATATATATATATATATATGTGCATATATATATATATATATATATATATATATATATATATATATATATATATATATATATATATATGCATATATATATATATATATATATATATATATATATATATGCATATATATATATATATATATATATATAAGCAATGTTAATTCTCTAAATGAAGTATTAACAGTAACTGCACGATAAGGTGTAGTATATTGCCACTTAAGTGTGGCTGACCCCTAGGGGTGGATGTTACTGTTGCTTTTAGCCCCAGGAGGACATTGGGGCTAAAAGCAACAGTAACATCCACCCCTAGGGGTCAGCCACACTTAAGTGGCAATATACTACACCTTATATATATATATATATATATATATATATATATGCATATATATATATATATATATATATATATATATATATATATATATATATATATATATATATATATATATATATATATATATATATATATATATATATATATATATGCATATATATTTCGTATGTGTATTTCGTGTGCAAGATTCTTGATGTGGATACGTGTGTTGAAAGAAATACAATTAAACCTTGGGAGAGGCATTATGCCGGTAATAAACACACGCACTGGTTCAGTCCTTTATTAATTTATATAGTTTTTTGTTAAATTATTTCATTGCACTCTTGCAATCTCTTCAGTAACTTGTCTCTCCACTTCCATTTATTTTGAATATATTCAAAATAAATGGAAGTGGAGAGACAAGTTACTGAAGAGATTGCAAGAGTGCAATGAAATAATTTAACAAAAAACTATATAAATTAATAAAGGACTGAACCAGTGCGTGTGTTTATTACCGGCATAATGCCTCTCCCAAGGTTTAATTGTATGCATATATATATATATATATATATATATATATATATATATATATATATATATATATATATATATATATATATATATATATATATATATATATATATGCATATATACATATACATATATATGCATATATATATACATATATGTATGCATATATATATATGTGTGTGTATGTGTGTATGTGTGTGTGTGTATGCGTGTGTATATGTAAACACACACACGTCTCTGTTCATAGTTTTCTGTCTTGTGTTTTAGTGAGCTTCCCTGTTACTCTTTGTTTGTCAATCGGCTCGGTGATATTTCTTGTATCATTGGCGCAAACACAGAAGTACCACTATAGGATTTAACCCTTGTGATTTAAATCTACCACCTATAAAGGTCTTCATATAAGAAGTTTTACTAACCTCTCTTTCTTGAAAGGCTATGATTGCATACACACTACTATATTTCAACCTTGCCGCACTAAATTCTGAAGCAGAGCATAATCTATGAGAATATTTCAGTTTCAACATTTAGAAATTAGAAGAAAAAGTACAGGTTTTGTGCGTCTTTAGAAACTTTCCTATGTGGTCACTTGAGATTGTAGAGAAAACAGTCGAATCTCTCTATAACCACTCACATATTTAGTTATCTTGGACAATACAGTAGTAGATATATTATATCTGAGTTATACCAAGAATAAACGGTGTGATTACAAACTGGAGTGGCTTTGAACGTAACTCTGCTGGAAGAGATATGACCAGTGGCTAAAAAAGAAAAGCATAAGAACAAACCATTTTGTACTGGAAGCAGTGAGAAAGAGAAAGGCAGACAGAGAGTGAGGAAGTGAGAGAGAGATAAATAGAGAGCTATAGATGGAAGAGAGAGAGGAGAGAAGAGAGAGAGAAAGAGAAAAGAGTGTGAGGGGAGATGGAGGAGGGAAGAAAGATCGGAAAGAGAGCAGAGAGAGAAAGAGAGAGAGAGAGCGGGGAGAGAAGAGAGCAGAAAGCAACGTTTGGGTGTTGAGTCAATTATTTCAGATATATATGATGCTATAATATTAATATCTATGGAATTAAATTTTACATTTATATTTAGATAATATAGTCTGAAAAATCTAGAGGAAGAGATAAGCATGGTTGGAATGCTTTTTAATGAAACTTCGTTTGATCAGGATTGACTTGGAGAAAAACAACAATAACAAAAGTAGCAAAATATAAATACGCACACACCATAAAAAGAACATGAAAAATGTGCTTCTCCAACGACACATGAAGGTTAGCGAAAGATATGATGTCTTTTCGAATATCAGACACTGACACTTTCAATGATGGGAAATTTGGGTTGATTTTTAAAAAATCGAAATAAATGTCTGATACCTTCTAATTGTTGTTAAGAATGCTGATTGATTTCCGTTAAGTTCAATGTCAATTTTTTATACATGGTTTGTAGAGTATTGGTGCGAAAGAGTAAATTAATGATATTTACTGTATATAAAGTACTGCGTATAACAAAGTTTTACGGGTCCTGGACTTTTTATTAAAGTTCCAGTGATTCTTGCGATATTTTATTTGTGGTGGTGTGCCTCAAGATGACTTATATAAATCTTCTATGTGTTCGTAAGTTAGAAGAGAATGGATTTTATAGTTCGTTACACATACTCTGACGTTTACACGAATGACGTTCACTGGGAACATATAGAGGTAGAAAAGGCCCGGGTAGGCTGGAAACGAAAAGTTGGCAGATGTGCTGAATTTGGGCCATGAGATATGATACAAATTAACAGAAGTGAAATGAGAAAAGGAAGAATTATCTCAGATTTTCCCTAATGAAAATAGTATACGTCTGGTGATGTTAGAGAAATAAAATTAGAAGCTGTTGGTGCAGTAGCAGGAGAAGCAGTAGGCACACAGACAGCATGTTAATGAATTATTAACTGATGGCTGTTGATCAGTTGACTATTCTTCAATGAAACCGATGGCCTATTTTCAATGATCAAAACAATGTTTACACCTGTAAAAAAGGCTGGGTACCAGATATGTAAACAGACTTAAATGTAATCAGGATGGAAATAATTTCTGACTCTGAAAGATAACGATACTGATAATAAAGGGGTACTTTACATTTTAAATGTGCTCGGTTAAAATTTGAAGTTTGGGCTATTAAGCAAAAGTCCAAATGCTGTGAAATATTCGCTAAATTATCTCTCTTTGGCTCTATTAAATCAGAAATGGTACTCGTTATTTCATCTTCATCCATCTTCATGTCACTTAGGATCATTGGATTATGTAAAGCTATGCTCCAAGCCGTTCTAGCGATTCCCATTCTGTTCTTTAGTACTATCTCAGACAAGTTTATTTAAATTTTCTACTCAATACCTTATAGAGCAATTTACGAGAATATAGGCTTTCATTTCCAAGAGCTTTAGTGACCTTGTAAGGGAAACTTTATTGGTTCATAACGTGCTGGCCTAGTTTAATTTCAAATGAATCCTCATTGTGTATATTTATTTCAAACCATTTTAGCCACAACAATCCCACTGTGCTTTCAAAACTTATTTTCCCTTTTACAAGGCAGTACAAGGCTAGTTAAGCGGAATTTAGCTGCTTTTTCCAGCAGACTGAGCGACGATAGCGTGAATGCCATGGTTCGTAACTATTGTTTTGTACCTCATTCATGAAATAGTTTTATATTTCATTTTTCTAGTCTTTTTCATTTTATATTTCATTTTATTAGTTATATTTTCTAGTTTTTCGTGTACGGGGTGACATGAGATGTAACATTAACCGCGACAAGATTTGAAATCAAAAACTAGAAACATAAACGAAAATAACGAATAGACTTAAATATATTACTGTGCATTACTGTCCACTTCCGTTTTAGTTGCTACTACTCATACTTGACAATATCCTATACAAAAATGGCAGCTTATAATGAACATACCCGCTGAAATACTATAGTTTAACACAATTATGTTGATCTTTGAATAGACACAATTTGATGGAGATACGAAATACGTTCATTTTTTAAATACAATATTAGACAATCTATATCATCATTATTAGCGTCCATTTTATCATTTTATTTAATATTATATATATGTATATAAATGTGTGTGTGTGTTTGTATATATATATATATATATATATATATATATATATATATATATGTATATATATATATATATATACATGGATACACACACACACACACACACACACACAAATATATATATATATATATATATATATATATATATATATATATATATATATATATATATATATATATATATATATATATATATATATATATATACATGGATACACAGAGATACATGCATATACACAATCATAACCTTTTATCAAATTACAAAGATATAAAAAAGAAAACATTTTCTGCAAATACGAGATATAAGTATTCTGTATCAGTTGAAACATCTTTCAATGCAGAATAGTATTCGTTATCTAAATGCTCATTAAGCTTGATGTCAAACACAGCTTACGAGATGCTGCAGAACCAACACTACTCAGAGACTATTGAACTACACCAAAACCATCCGTTGTTAACAACGAAGGTTTTGAATACATGTAATTAATAAATGTTCACCTTCTGTATAGTGTGATATTGTTAAAGTCGAACAAGACATACTCTCGAGCACACTATTGTGATTCTGTCCATACTTATTTGTGTTTGTTCGGTTCTTGCGTACATGAAACTACATTCACGACGCATACCTAAAATTTAGTTTATATACACATGCATTCACTTTTGTACAGCCTCCCCAAAACACACATTCATAGATGCACAAAAATACAGACCTACATTTAAATACATTGTAATGTAAGATTTGTAAAACATACTAAAATATACTTACGTAATGTAAATATCTTCAAAAAGTTGGGTGGTGTGGAGATTTACTTTGGGATTATCAAAAAGTTTCCGATAATCTTTTCCAAGTTTGACACCAGTCCGGTGGTTCATATACATAAACACGAAAGGGCTAAAAAGTTCATAGACTGACTAGAAAGATATGATTCTAGAGCTGAGAGATCTTGCATCTATTAAGTTCAACACTTCTTATTAATAAGTGCGTTAATTATTTGAAGTTAAACTGATATCTGACTGTTCAAATAAAATTCCAAAGATAACGACTTCTCTTGAAAACGGGCAAACTTTGACATCGTGGTGTTATCAAGTACCTGTAGAAAAAACGGTGTAGTCTCCAAGGACATTCATGCTGACATGGTTGCTACATTAGGAGATGATGCTCCAGTTTTATCAACAGTGCAAAAGGGGACAGCTGAATTTGGGATTGGAAGGGAGAGACCTGAAGACGACCCAAGGTCTGGAATTTCTGTAGCAGCCACCACAGAGGAAAATATTGATTGTGTTCGCCACACGGTGATGATGAGAGGCGATTTACTATAAATCAAATAGCCGATGTTATTAGCACATCTCGTGAAAGAGTTGAAAACACTGATGTTACTGCCCGGTAGGTGACATGTTATCTGACACGTGATTGAAAGCGCACCAGGCTGATCATATCACATGAAAATCTGACATATCAAGCTGGTTTCCTTAAATGTTTCCTAACCCGAAATGAGTGTTGAGTTTCTTACGTTGGGCCAGGGCCAGAGACACTCCATACAGGGGATATAACCTTCCTCACTTGTTTCAAAGAAGACCAAAGCCGTTTCATCTACAGTAAAGTTGATAACTATTTTTTTTGTGGGGGTCATGTATAAAGCAGCATGTCTTCAAAAAGACCACACCATCAATGGTGAGACAGTTAATAAAGGTTATCAAGTCCAAACAGCCAGGAAAATTGATGAAAAATTCTTGTTTCTTCAAGACAATGTTTCAACGCGAAAGTCCTCGGTTTCAATGACAGCTGTGTGAGACTGTAGCTATTCTCCTGATTTGGCCCCATCTCACTATCGTCTGTTCCCAAACACGGAAAAAAAATGTAACTAGGAACCAGTATCACAGTGATAATGACGTTGTATCTACTACTGTTGATTTCTTTGATCAAGCAAAACCGGTGAATGAAGTATGAGGACCACAGAGGGCGTTGTTGAAAAACAAACCTGATTTGGTAACATGCTATGAGAGTATCTTCATCAGCCTATGAAATTTTCAGCCGATCCTCGTACACACACACACACACACACAGACACACACAGACACACAGACACATATACACACACATACACAGACAAGCACACGCACACACTGTCGATTTCACATATTTAATATGTGTGTAAATGACAATTAGGCTGCGATAATTTCTCCAGAGGTTTACTTTACATACGTTTAGTGATTCAGTAGTAAAAAACGATATATACATCAAAGCCAAGTGGAACTACTCACATCAGAGGTGAACGGGAGAGACAGATATCACTATTTCACTGTTATTGTAGCTCATGGTCGCTGTAGATAGGACACATCCTCTAAAAATTCAAATCGCTGGCCTTAAGTGTATAGAGAATAAAATCAATAGGTTGTATAAATAGCGCTGCACAAGTAAAACAAAAAATTTTAATTTTGAGTTAGGAGGAGCGCCAGAGGTGAACGAGAACTACAGATGTGGGTAATTTGCTATTAGTTCTGCTTATCCGTGCCGTATGCTCGATCCACTTTGGGAACGCTTCACCTGATTGAAATATATAGTGTTTTTTAAGACTCTTCTTCTTTAAAGGCTTTAACGGCTTTAATGGAGGAAATACTGCAGCCTAAAACCATTTAATAGCACAGAAATATTAAGTATGTAACATCGATAACACTGTAACACGACTATTGTCCTTGAATAGTTGCTGTTATTTTCTATTTTTCTTACCCATAGAAAGAATGAAAAATAGTAATAATTCCTTCAAACTTTGCTTTTGTTACAACATTTATTTAAAACCCAAATCATCCCTCTCAGCATATAGCTATGACACTCCCCACTACTCCTGCTTATGATCAGTGATGCACACATTGTCAGCCACTAAGAGACACGCTCAAGTTGATGAGGTCAAGCAACTGACAAGCAACTCTGTGGTATTGATCAGAATATTTGCTATAACGATATTTCTGATTCAGCAACTCAGCACTGAATCTGCCTGAAATATATTGGAAAATAGGTCAGTTTCTAAACATTGATATCCAGGTCACAAGAGCAATGTATGAAAGGAAGAGTAGACATTTTCTTTGATGTCTAGCTAAAAGTAATTGGCTGTAATGTTTACATTTTAGAACTGTTTCTAGTACAAAATTTGCAAACGACCATTCTACGCTCTCCCCCTCTCTCTCTCTCTCTCTCTCTCTCTCTCTCTCTCTCTCTCTCTCTCTCTCTCTCTCTCTCTCACACACACACACACACAAACACACACACACATACACACACACACACACACACACACACACGTATACACAAAGTAACAAATTATGGCTTACAGTTTGGAATTTTCCTTTGAAGGAAAGCATCTCAGAAAATTCCAAGATAATTTTATGCAAAACGATCTTTGCACTTATTTAATGCACACATACACATCGCTAAAATAAATTTCTATAAATTATTTACAATGAACAGAAAAAAGTACAAACATTTGGTATAACAAATGAAAACACACATCACACATACACACACATTTATACATACATACATGTATATATATACGTATAAGGGTTTTCTTTTCGTAATGAGATAAAAAACCAAGGCTGTGTATATTTTAGAACATTTATAAATAGAAGGTCTTACAGCAGTTTCCAGGATATTTATTATATCCCTTCATCGGAGACGGTGTGAGAGGATGGTTAAGCAAAAGTTAATTTAGATAAGATAGAAAATAGAGAGTGAATGCAGGGATTTTGTATTTGTAAATCCATTGTTTAGGCAGAATGGTATACATATAAGACCCCAATATCTTGTGAGTAAAATCCAATAGTCTTTAAGATTCATCATTGCATTTGTAAATTCATTATGATTCCAATACCCTCTGGGTCTAATTGATACCATTACTGCTCATAACCTATATACATATATATATATATATATATATATATATATATATATATATATATATATATATATATATATATATATATATATATATATATATATATATATATATATATATACATATATATATATATATATATATATATATATATATATATATATATATATATATATATATATATATATATATTATAGTTTCAACTGAATGCTGCGGCCATGCTGATGCACCGCCGTTGCAACAGGAACAGTTCTCGTTTTAAGATGCCACAGTCTTTTGTATTTCAATTTTCAGGTTTGTCATTGACAGATATATTTTTGTTAGTGGTAACACTGACATCTATTAGTCTACAAGTATTTTCATACAAGTCTTTAATAATTATTCTGGATCATTCTGTTATTGTTGACGGAAAATCCCAGTGGATAGTAATATTTTTACCTTCAACAACTGGCTCAGGATGACGTTTGTTCCAATAAGCAGGATTGCTGATTTTGTATCGTTTACATATTTTCCATTGTAAATACTGTGGTGCTCTATCGTGGTGGTCAGTACAGGACATCCCAAGACAACATGGTCTATTGTTTCGTCAAATGTGTCAGAACCGTTTTGAAGTGCGTTAGCTTGGTAGTTTTTGCGTGTATGCTTGGATCTTGCGCCGGCCATATGACTGAAACCTTCAGTTTAAGATTTCACTCCTGAACTTTTCAGCTACTAATGGGTTGTTGCTTGATCTACATCTATATTTCGACTTTGAAGTATATACAGTCCATGCAGAGGCTTCTGTCTCCACCACTCCTCAGTTTATTTCTGCCCGTTATTTTTTTGCCGTCTGCTTGATCCATATTGCTTATTTTGTAGCAGTGGTTTCAGGTTCTACCAGTATTTCAGAATTAATGTCAAATTGCCTGGCAAATTTGCAAGCTTCCTTGACAATATAATGTCATCACTTGCTGCTTTCGCAGCGTTCGGTTCTCTGTACTAGATAAGTACTGTACTAGATAAGTACTGTACTAGATAAGTACTGTACTAGATAAGTACCTGTTCATTGCTATTGTGGAGGTCTTATAGCACATTTCTTCCTGCATCATTCCTCTTACCCCATTAGTTCTAGGTAGGTACAGTCGATCAACATCTGCTTTTGGGTGGTGCATGTTCTTAGGAGTTAGCAGTTTTCCTGTCTTCCTGTTCAGGCGTTGGGGCTCTGGAAGATACCAGTTAATGATGTTAAGACTATATTGGACTATTGGAAGTACCTGGGTGTTAATAACTTCGATACGATTTTTAGAGTCGAATTCAGTTTTTAGTGATTAACTGGCATCGAATTTTCGCTGGCATTTCAAAAGTGTTGCATGACAGTTACCAACATATTTCAGAAAAATATCCTCATTTCCGACAAATATTTCCTCTTCCTGAAATATTAGAGAGATATTGAGCAGTACCTCTAATAAACACTCCTTTAGAGTTTCTGAATGCTGCACCCACCAAAACACCCATAAGAGATGCAAGCTCTGTTCGTTGTGCAATAACATCAGTCAGACCAATTCCATCAAGATTTATAACAGAAATATTATGATTTACACTGAAGGAGGGACATGTAGGGATTCCCATTTGGTGTATAAAGCGGAATGCATCAAACACAAAATGGTTTATGTTGGTTGCAAACAGAACGGTTACAAAATAGATTTAACGGACATAGGTACGACGTCAGGCACAAGAACAGTGTTTCCACAGAATTTGTGGAGCATTTCACATCAAACGAGTGTAAATCCGAAGACCTGAAAGTGAACATTCTCAAAATAATACTCTCACTCCACTGCACTTTCACTCCTCAAAAGTCCATGAGAATAGATATATTTGTGAGCTGTTGACATCTCAGCCTCAAGGAATTAATAAAATAGCAGGCGAATTCCACCATATTTATACTACTCAAGTTTTTGACTGAATAATTATTTTCTTCAATTCTTTTCTTTCTTTTTGTTTTTATTTCTTTCTTTCCATCCTTTTGCTACCTTTTGTGAAAGACAGAAGACCGATGACATCTTGGAAAGAGACACAGTTATTCCGGTTTAGTTTTGAATGTTTCAGCGTTTCCCGTCTTTGAATTTAATTTTATTTTATATTTTGAACTGGTAAAAGAGACACGGAGTTTCGAAATATTGTTCATTCGTTTCATTTTAAGAAACCGAAACACAGCCAATCTCTATTATCAATAACAGTTACACTTTTCTTCTTGTTTTATTATTATTGTTGTTGTTATCATTTTTATTGTTGTTGTTGTTGTTGTTATTATTATTATTATTATTATTAATATTACTATTATTATTATTATCATTATTATTATTATTATTATTATTATTATCGTTATTGTGTGACAGAGCAGAGCATGCCATCTAAGTCCGGTATACAGATCATTACTATCCGTCTGATAAGGGTACACCAGGAACATGCATCACAACCATATGTACGCAACAAAGTGATTTCATATCAATATAAACAGCGTATGACCTTGCAAGTGGGGACACAGTTAGAAATTTCTTGTGGTTGAGTAGTCCATCCTGCTCAAAAGGTCCCTGAATAAGGGTTGTTTACAGATGTTGCATGAAACACCCATGTTTCCAGAGATGAATTATCCAGACTCCAAAGAATTCCTCTCAACACATGACTATGATGCACCCCTATAACTTCTGCTCATGATCAAAGATGTGCATATCATTAGCCACTTAGAGACGTGCTCAACTGGTTAAGATCAAACAACTGACAAGCATTTCTGTGGTATTGAGCAGAATATTTGCTGTAGCCCATCCTTTATACGAAGATAAAATAATGTACATGATAACATTTCCAGTCAGTTAAAATCAGAAGCAATGAGAGCCACTGTCTGATACTGCATCAGGGTATAATAATAATAATAATAATAATAATAATAATAATAATAATAATAATAATAATAATAATAATAATAATAATAATAATAATAATGATAATAATAATAATAATAATAATAATAATAATAATAATAATAATAATTATTATTATTATTATTATTATTACTATCATAATCATCATCATCATCATTATTTAGTCCAAAGTACCTTGACATCACATAATCGTGGTCATATACTCGCAATTCCATTTACTCCTAAACTTAAATACACATTGACACCGGTTTATTTCATCTCTCTGTTCACCTTCAATTGCTTGAACTTCTTCATTTACTACATTTCGTCGAATTTACTTAGATTTTCGATGCAAAGAAACAAAACTACTTCATTTTCTTTTTACTATTCACTCGTAAATCCTTTCTTCCTGCCTCAATATTTCACTTTAATATCATTTCCTTCTTTTTCGCCTTTCTTACTCACCCTCTTTATGTTAACCTCTTGTATCTTTCTCACCCTTTTCCACTCTGTATAGATATCTAACCACCTAACTTAGTAGCCGGCTAACTGCTCTCACCACATATATAGAAAATTTTCCATCGATCTCTTCATATATTTTTGAAATGCTTCAACTAGAGAAATCGTGCATTATGGATGCATTTCCTGTTATATACTGCGCAAACCTGATACGTAAGTATTAAATGATTTGGAAATATCATTATTTGGCTTTACTTCATCGTCGCAGCTAAAACGACTCGATTCCAATGCAAACTATTCGGGCTTCACTCCACTTATAGGAAT
>NC_142929.1:121142242-121149742 GCF_046866305.1 Octopus bimaculoides | reverse complement strand
AATTTGTGTATATTATGTATATATGTATGGATGCGAATATATTTGTTATTCCTATACTAAAGGAATTTAAACATTCAATCCGGAGTTGGACCAACACGAACTATTTTTAAAAATTATTACACATTATAAATGAAAGAGACGATCGTTTGGGGGGCATTTTCTATAGACTGTTTTTCAAAAGCTGTCACGAATCGATAGAAAACGATCAAAATTGCTCGTACGGTACTCCTATGTTGTACTACAAACCCCGCTAGTTTTCTTTTTATAAATGTATGTTATTCTTTTTTCCCACCACGTCTTAGTGTCATACCATCTTGCAATACTCAGTGGTTCTCATCTTAAAAAAAAAAAAGTCATTCAATACATGTATGACTAAGGATAAAAAAAAAGAAGTATCTCTATTGACATTCAGCAAATATGTAACATTCGAAAGAAATTTTGTATTTTACAGCTTTTTCAATACGAAATTTGAATAAAGACAAACGTACATACGCGCGCACGCACACACATACACATGTATTTATACTAATTTTACTCTGTTGATTCAACATTCATGTTGCATCTATAATGTGCAATGTTTTTGAATTTTGGAATCTCATTGCTGAATATATTTTGCATTAGAGAACGCATGAAAATTGAAACAGGCCAATGCCAAATCTCATTAAATGGAAAGTATAAAGACACTTATGTTCATATGTAAAAACAATGACTTATATGTTGTTTACTTTACCCAGTCTCTCTCATCACGTTCATATATGTTTAGCGGCGTATATATTTATCTATTTTTCTATTTCGTTACATAGACATATACATATCAGTCTAAGTATTTATCTATCATCTATCTATCTATCTACCACTTTCAATCAGTTTGTCCGTCTGCCTGTATCACTCTGTATGTATGTATATATTCAGCCGCGCGCCGCGCGCACATACACAAACACACACACAGACACACACATTGAGTTTGCGTGAGTTTATTATAGTTGTTTTCAATACGGCACGTATTTTGCTGATATTCTGTCTACATCTAATAACTTAAACAATACAGGCTAAAGGAGGAATTATAATTATGATTATGAGTGATACCAGTACTAAAATCAACGATATCATCATCTGCAGAAAGATGCAGAAACCCAAGAATAACAAAGGATATGATAAACATTTAGAAACCACCTCAAAATTATACGCAGCTTTAGCGAAATTAAATTACTTATTTTGAACACTGCTCCAAGCGCAGAATACATGACGTGATATATATATATATATATATATATATATATATATATATATATATATATATATATATATATATATATATATATATATATATATATATATATATATATATATATATATATATATATATATATATATACATATATATAGAGAGATATATAGATACATCTATCTATCTATCTATCTGTCTATCTATCTATCTATCTATCTATCTATCTATCTATCTATCTATCTATCTATCTATCTATCTATATATACATATATATATATATATATATATATATATATATATATATATATATATGTATATATATATATACATATATATATATGCATACATTTATACGTATATATATATGGGTGTGTGTTTATATATATGTATATATATATATGTATACACATATGTTTATGTATATATGCATATGTATATATATGTATATATATGCAAATATGTATATTTATATATATTATATATATACGTACATATATATACATATATGTACATATATATACAGTGTTAGTATTCAGCAGCTGTTAGACATTATATTATGTCTATTTATTTATTTTAAACAGTTCATATAATATATAAATCCATGTGTAACGTACTAGTAAATTTTGGAAAAGAGAAAGGAGAAAGAAATTTCTTACCGCTGTTTCAGTCAAGGGGTCACAGTACCCCATATGTTATTTCCATCTTTTAAGTGACTTGTAGATCTGTAGATACAATTACGGAACCTAGGTATATCTCTAGGCTTCGTCAGAGAGTTTTATAAGATTTATGTCTACATTTAATTCTACGTTCATCATGGGAGGTAATCAAAATATTATTGTTATTTAATAATATCCCCGTAATAATAATCCCTTCATTAATACAAAACATACAAAATTACTACCTATACGATAAGATTTCGCCTTACAAACTATCTGCCAATTTAAAATGTACTTAATATTTATAGATTTTAGTTTCCAAATATATTTACTAAGGCCAGTAGAATTAATCAAATTTCTATTCTTCAAGGAATTCATGTGTTGAGCCACACGTAATTTAATTTGTTTCGAAGTTGATGCTTTGTAAATCTTATTTAAATTATAAACATTCAATTCATTCCCATCAATTAAAGTCAGTATACATTTATACATCACATCCTTCAAATCACATTTATTATTAAATTTACATTTGGTCCCATCTCTACATGTACAATTAATTATATCCTGTTCCTTATTATCATTTGTAGAATATATATATATATATATATATATATATATATATATATATATATATATATATATATATATATATATATATATATATATATATATATATGTGTGTGTGTGTGTGTGTGTGCGCGCGCGTGTTTGTGTGTGTGTGTGTGTGTGTGTATAAATCCCAAAACTGGGACAAGAACGCAACAGATGGCAATAACATTTTCGGACAGATAGACGATACAAAGATGGACAGAAAGAACAACAAAATGACGAACAGAAATAAACGAGAATGGGTCATTTGCATCCTTCTTTCATCAGTGAAGTTTCCATATCCTCCTTCCAAATTTCACTTCAGGTTTTACTTCAGACTATTCATATCTAAAAGGCCCAAGAAATCTAAGCTAAGAGCGTTAAATTTTGGAGGTGAAAGCAAGCCAATGCGAACGATGACAAACACACACACACACACACACACACACACACATACACACACAGAAAAAAGAAAAGCAACGTAAAAAAGGTTACACGATTCCAAATTCATAGAATAAGAACATAACAACAGATGTCTTTCGACCAATAAAGACATGTCAAAATGAGCTGCCGTGTGTAGAAGGAAAGCCTGGAAGCAAGAACATAGGAGATGGTAATTTTCTTTTGCTCATATACACACATACTTGCATATATACATTTACACATATACATATACATACACACACATACATACATACACACATACATACATACATACATACATACATACATATATATGTATATGCAATTTTATATATACATACATATTCGTATGCGTATGTATGTACGTGCTTATGTATATAAAATTTATTTCAATCTATAGACACTGAAATAAATATGCGCTTGATGCTCCAGGAATTGCTTTTATTGACAGTTTAAGTTTAAGTAATATTCATATTCGTGTTTGGGTGTGCAGACCGATAACCATGAGTCTATAATTTGTTGTAGCACCGTGTTAGGTACATTTAGATAAAAAGTGAAAGAAATGCAATGAGAAGTAGCATGAAAAACTAAAATAACTTGTTACACACACCACAATGCCTTCTGATTATTGTAAACAAATTTAGCCAGAGTAAAGGATTGAAGTATCCTAGCTATTATACCCTACATAACTTTGGTCCACTGAATGAAATCTAAGTTACCAAATCGGTTGGATATTAGATTGAAATTCACTGCCCGTCAAAGAAATGTAAAATATTAAATTGGAAGTTACGATCCTCGATTTGCGTTAAATTACTTAACGAAATTCGGGAGTGTTGTTTATAATATGCTATGTAAAAAAAGATCTTACAATATTCTTTTCAGGAGAAAAACGGTGTGCACGCACATCACAAATACATACATATATATACATACATACTTACATACAAACATGAAAATATATATATAATATGTATTCGTGTATATATATATGAATATGTATATATATATATATATATATATATATATATATATATATATATATATATATATATATATATATATATATATATATATATATATATATATATATATATATAATATATATATATATATATACACACACATTATATAGTGAAAGATATATATATATACATATGTATATATATGTATGTATATATATATGCGTGTGTGCTTGTGTGTGTATAATTCTTCAAATTTACAGAAAACAAAAGACGAAGACAGGTGTAGGAACTACAAGAAAGTGTATCAGTTTAATACTCGGGAAGAACGGGAAAATATTTTACATTTCGAGCCTACGCTCTTCGATAGAAAAGGTTAAAAGAATAAAAATAGAGGAGAGACTGAAAAAAGAATACAGGGAGAGAGAAAAAAATTGCTCTCTCTCTCTCTCTCTCTCTCTCTCTCTCTGACCCCAGACGTGTCTGATCCCCAACAGACCATAGTGGGGGAGGGAGATCGTATATCATTGATGAGGTCGCTGAATGGCAATCACTCGATAAATCTCATGGCTGATTGAGAGAGTGAACAATTATTCAAACACTCAGTTGTTCAAATGGTTAACAGACTTATATTAATATTATTATTAATAATAATGATAATGATAATAATAATAATAATAATAATAATGGTTTCAAATTTTGCCACAGAGACAGCCATTTTGGGGGTGGGGATGTGTCGATTACATTGACCCCAGTGTTCAACTGGTAATTAATTTATCGACCCCGAAAGAGGTGAAAAGCCAAGTCGAGTTCAGCGGAAGTTGAATTCAGAAAGTAGCGGCCGGCGAAATACCGCTAAGCATTTCGCTCTTAGTGCTAACGAAACTGCCAACTCACCGCCTAATAATAATAATAATAATAATAATAATAATAATAATAATCATAATGAGCAACGGTTAGCCGACCATCCAAGTGCAACAAGAACAAAAGGATGGTTAACAGACATAGTGAGGATAATGTGCTGATATATTAGAGAAGAGCAGGTTCAAGCAAATCCAAATCTGAGGTACGTTGGTCAATGCGAGCTCAAAGTTGAAATCGGAAGGATAGTGTCTTTGGACTATTCCAAACAGGAAATATAACCGAAACTGACAAGACTATTTGGGTTTCTGAGTTGAATACAAAAGAAGAGAACAAACAGAAGGTAAAGAACTATACTAGCGCAGACGAATTTCTGAGAAACAAAGTGATAAAGACATTTAGGTGAAGTTGATAGACTGAAAAGAGGGAAATTGCAGAAAAAAAAGCCTAAGAATAATGCTGGAAAGAACATATAGAATAAGAAATAAAGGGTATGATAGGATATTAGAAGAACTGAAGCAAAGAGTAGTTGCAATCAAAGCAAAACTGGAAACATATGACAATAGAACAAAACAGTTCAGGCAAAACAGATTGTTTGAAGCAAATCAGTAGAAACTGTTTCAGGAACTAGATGGGCAATTGCACGTAACAATGAAACGAGATGCAGAGGAAGGCTGGATATTCTGGGAGGAATCTGGTACCAAGCTATAAAGCATAATGACGAAACAAAATGGTTGCATGATATCCAACATGGGTTAAGAAATATAGAAGGCCAAGAGACATTAAAGTAACTTCAGAAATGATGAAAAAGCAGTTAAGAAAATTCCCAAACTGGAAAGCCCAAGACCGGATGGGGTCCGAGGTTATTAGATGAAGAAGCTGAGCGGGTTCCATGAAATGATAACCCAACAACTAGATGGGTGCTTACAGGAAAGCGAAGTATCCAGCTGGATGACAAAGGGAAAGACATTGTTATGTTCCAAGGATCCTGAAAAGGGTAATGTTGCATTCAGCTTTCGACCAAGAACATGCCTCACACTAATATGGAAACTATTGTCAGTTGCTTTGGCTGGTGAACTGTATAGATACTTAAAAATAAGTGGGCTGCTATATACTGAATAGAAAATGTGCCGAACGTGGAGGCGGGGAACGAAAGATCAGCTGTTAATTAGTAATCTAATTATTAGAAACTGGAAGACAAAAGACACAAACCAAAGCATAACATGGATTTATTATCGTAAAGCAAAGTGTATGATACCACACTCCTGGATAACAAGAGCGATGGAAATACAAGGAGAAGCAAAAAAACATGAGAAGACTTATATGGAACAGTATGAAATGTTGCAGTATTGAATTGACAAAAGACAATTATCTATTAGGAGAGGTGGAAATCAAGAGAGGAACCTCCCATGGGAATAGTGTGTCCACACTGACCTCTGTGTTGGATATGATCTCCTTGAGTGAAATACTACTGAACACAAAGTTGGGGTATGATATGGAAAGATATAAAGATAAACTGAACACCTTTCTATTCATGGACGGCTTGAAGTTGTTCACAAAATGTGAGGCGGAAATGGACAGCCTGGTCTAGTCTGTGCGAATTTTCTCTAATGATGTTAAGGTAGAGATTGGACTCTCAAAATGTGTTGCATTCGTGATGAGACGAGGAAAGCTTGCTAGGACAGAAGGCATATGTTTTCGAAGTGGTGAAATGAAGGCAATTCAGCCTTAGTATAGTTGTAAATACCTGAGGCAGATGGAATTAGACAGAATGATATATGAAAAAGACTAAGAAAGAGTACCTGCAGGTGAGTGAGAAAGATACTGGCTTCAAAGCTGAATGCCAGAAACAAGATCTCAGCAACAAACACGCGCGCAGTCGCAGTAGTGTGGTATGATGCTGGAATCCTGGAGTGAACAGAAGAGGAGTTAAAGGAGTTGGATAGAAAACCAAGAAAGCTTCCAACAATACATGGAGCCTATCATTCCCGTGCAGACACCGGTCGCCTATACATGAAGAGAGCAAATGGAGGGAGGGGACTGATAAATGTGGTAGACTGCGTACGTATCGGACTCGAACGCTTAATGAGATACCTATCCCAAGGTAAGGAAACCTTACTAGTGTCAGTTAGGAATGAGGGAGTATACAAAGGATACAAAAGAAGGAAAACCAAAGGAAATACAAGAAGGATATGAAGATGCATTACGCCACAAGGGACTACATAATCAGTTCCATGTATCCAGATCAGAAATTACTGGAAAACATAGGTAGGATTGGCTGAAGAAAGGAACACTAAAAAGAAAAGATAAGGCTGAGAACACTATACGTGCAGCGCAAGACCAAGCTTTATCACAAATTAGAGGGTCAACCTTAGGAATGATCGAATGTCTGCACTGTGCCGCATCTGTAATAGAGTGGACGAAACGATTGTCCATATCACGAACGGATGCCCTAGACTTTCCCAAAACCACTACACGTCGTTCTACACGAGCAACTGTGCGAGAGGTGAGGGAGAGAGCGAGACAAGACGTAATGTGAGCACAAACTACAGAGAGTGGTGGAGTCAGAGACTTTCAAAATCCTGTGGGATTTTCCAATCCAAACAAATCAGGTGCTAAAGCACACCATAGTGGTGGTCGACAAGATGCACAACAGCTGCTATGTAGTTGATGTTGCGTGTCATTCGACCCACGAATAGTCAGGAAGTAGGCGTTAAAATTGACAAATACAACACTCTTAAGTACTGAAAATCGAGATCGAGCGAGCTTTTGCCCTTTTGCATGG
>NC_142929.1:121129742-121139742 GCF_046866305.1 Octopus bimaculoides | reverse complement strand
ATATATATATATATATATATATATATATATATATATATATATATATATATATATATAATTATTAAAGAGGAAATATTATTAGAAAAGCCATTTATATATACATACATATATACATGCATGCATGCAGACATATATACATACGTACGTACGTATATACATACATACATTCATACATACATACATACATACATACATACATACGTACATGCATACAATGCATACATGCACATACACAGACCCAAGTGAAAAGAAAGATCGAGAAGCCTATGCAACAATAAGTGTAATAAATATATCATATTTTGGCAGTTTGCTCTCTAATACGAGTGGCTCGGCTCTTGTTTGTTTACCTGCAACGGATCAAAGTTCAAAAATGTCCTGGACGTTGTAAGAGGCAATGAGGACTTCCTTATATCGCCCTTCATAATGTCTCTGGATATTATCATAATGCGTTACGAATGTCACCGTGAGCTCAAGGTTGGTATCATTACCGATATTCCTAAACTTCAATGTTGCATATGACTCCTCTTTACACTGGGGCGCGGTTTTATGGGCAGTTCATAATTTCTGTACAAAAATAAATAGATACTGTAGGATGAACAAAGTGCGATTCATCTACCTCTGAGGCTCCGTTGCAGCATCGACTAGCCAACTGGGTTACATCCGAAAAGTACCCTTCCTGCCTATCCTATCGCTAGAACCTAACGGCAAATTCCCTCTCTAGTTCGTACGTCAACATGCGTCCGTCTGCTCCCACTGCCAGAAGAAAAAGAGGCCCACACTGGTCCTACTTCCACCCATGCGACCTCCCCACTCTTCTTCTCCCAGTAGGGCCCCTCAGCCATTGACGTTACCGACCCTTTCCTCTCGGTTCACCTCATCTCCACAGATACATAAATAAATGAATAAAATATCACGAATAAAAAATTCCACTTCCAGTTGCTGATCAATAGAAAGCTTTTCACTGCCTTCTCTTTTTAGCAAAAATAAATAAGTGTACGCTTCAACTATTATTTCAAATACTCCGGAAAAAAGACGTTGTGACACGTGATTTGATGTTCTCAAATCGAACTTTATTTAAAGAAAGTGTTCCGTATCATGGAACCCCATGTGATGTGTCATTTATATTATAATTTGGCAAGCTGTTTGATTTGGCATGTGTGCATTCTTGTTCATGTTGCCACTACAAACATTATCGTTGACATTTTGTGTGTTAGTCCTAATAAACTACACACAAATACTGTTTGCTTTTCGCTTGTTGGCCTGCGTGATTGTACATTTTTAGTCTTTATTTTCTTTAGTTTTTCTGATTGCAAAACGCATTCTGTTTGCTTTACTATGTGGGTGTTCCGCGTATAGTTGATATTTGATGTGACAGAGGAAAAGCAAAAGTCAACAAAATAATAAAAATAAGATTAAAAAATGGTAAGGAAATTATATTGCATTTGCTGAAGGATACCTTAGGTAGTAATCAAAAAGAGACAATATTTTAAATCCGTTTAGGAGACTGTAAAAATATACGAATATTCGAAGACATCGGGAGCTACAAAAAACTTTATCCTCACAAGAAACAAAGAATAAAGAACTACAACAGTTATTATGAAAATAATTTTCTTTTGCAAAAACCAACATCAACAATAAAAAATTATAATTATGATTCCTGTATTAGACACTAAAGGTTAAAAGAAAGGTTGAGGACGGTACGAGACGATACAGTGTGCGTTTAAATGAGAAAAGTGTAAAGAGACATAACACATGCAAAAATAAGAAAGAAAAGAAATTAAGACAAAGAAAATAAGTAGGAAGGGGTTCGAGAAGGCGAATCGTAGAAATTCTATAAAGCCTGAATCACCTTGACCACTCAGGCAAGTCCCTTCACCCAGCTGTTCTTTTCCAGTCTACAAGAGAATATTTAGGGTAGGATCATTTTCTCGGGCCAAGCTCGCCATTCTCATCCACCTTTCAAAAAATATGCAGGAAGATAAATTTTCTCTCCATCCTTATTTTTCTTTTAGAGTGAAACTGGAGAAAGAGTGTGTGGGCTTCGCCAAAGAGTTAGGTGTTTTTATTCACCAATTTTTAGTTTTGTACATCAAACACCATTTTTAGTTGACATCATCTGGCAGATAGAAACTGCTTACAGTTCCTGGCCAAACGAAAGCGCAAGACAAACTTCACATTGCAATCAACTGATATCTGGATTTTTCCGACAGCCATAGCATCTATTCGAGAAAGTTCCACAAGTCAGGGTACAAGACGAATATGTCCAAAATGCTTTCGTTATCACAGGTGCGTCTGAAACAGGTCCGATTGATAGCGGTCTTTTTTATAGAGTTTATGTTAAAACGGCAATTTGCACTTACCCTCGGTACGAGTATCAAACGAGAGGATTCAGGAAATCAGCCATGGTCTTCAGCCCGAAAGTCTTTATTCACTATTCAGTATAAAGAATGTATATAATAGATTACTCGCCATCGCAGAACTTTAGCTAACAAACACAATTACACATGAACATATGCCCGAAACGCGAGCACACACTCACACGCACACGCATTATATATGTTATTTATCCTGATTAATGACCTCATCATTTTTACTTCAGCTAAAACGTTCCAGGTGATGTAGTATATGGCCGTCCTCGGGTACTTTTGTTTTTGATCAATTTCGCAAATTTCCTAAGCGAACAATTTAATCAATCTATGGATGTAGTTTTTATTCTTCCATTACCCATGCAACTCATAAAAGTTAACTTAAGAAATGTTTCGCCGCTTGATCTTTCTTCTGGAAGAAGTCCATTCACTGATTGAGCTACGCTCACATGTTAAACTGTAAACTTAAGATTCACACTTAATCCTAGCTTATATCCTCTGTACAATTGTAACTGATGAGGGCATTGTAAAGATAAGGGAATAGTATGATAATTAGACACTTATTTTTATTTCTCCTTTTCATAATTTGCCCAAAGATTAGCAGCATATTCAGTCATATAAAAATTCTGTCATAAGTACCCACAAATCCCCACATATATATGTAAATATACGCTTATGATATGTATAACAACATTTTCAATGACAAAGTGAGAAACATAGACCGTCATAGTTCATAGTAATGTATATGTATTTATAACATTTTGTTTGTGTGTTTATACATATATATATATATACTTATATATGTATGTATGTATGTATGTATATATATATATATATATATATATATATATATATATATATATATATATATATATATATATATATATATATATATATATATATATAGTGAGAATTTACAAAAAAAAAAAGAAAGACGAAGATGGGTGTGTAAACAACAAACATATGTATTAGTCTCTTACGTTTCGAGCCTACGCTCTTCAACAGAAAGTAACACAGAAATAAACAGGGAGAGAAAATAGAATCCCTCTCTCTTTCTCTCTCTCTCTCTCTCTCTCTCTCTCTCTCTCTCTCTCTATATATATATATATATATATATATATATATACGTATGCAGGTATAAATATACATCTATATTCATGGGCGTGTATAAATATATTTACATGTATGTTTGTGTATGCGTTTATATATGCATGTACACATATTTTTCATATCTTTCACGAAATGTTTAGACAGAGGGTACTCAGTTCTATGAAGTATAACTAAATAATGTATTCCAGAAAACATTCCATAATATACACGCAAAACTACGCAAGCAAAATTTATAAAAGAAAAAATTCTTTCACAATTCTATATGAATGTTTCTTTATCTGCGTTGTGAAGTATAATTTTATGTATCTAATATTAATATTCGCACTTCCTAGCTCTCACTTTGCTTGCATTATCCTTGCAAATTAAGCTTTGTTTAAAAATAGGAATCATGATCACGCCTAAAAATATTGAGATGAAATTAAATATATCTTCACAGAAATAGAAATATGAAAATGAATAACATCACCATCACTTTCGTACATATATCATAGGCGCAGGCGTGGCTGCGTGGTAAGAAGCTTGCTTCCCAACCACATGATTTCGGGTTCAATCTCACTGCGTGACAATTTAGGTAAATGTCTTCTATAGCCTCGGGTCGACCAAAGCCTTGTGCATAGATTTGGTAGACAGAAACTGTAAGACGCTCGTCGTATATATATATATATATATATATATATGTACGACACACACACACACACACACACACACACACACATATATATATATATATATATATATATATATATATATATATATATATATATATATATATGTGTGCGTGAGTCGGTTTGCGTTTGTTCCCTCGCCATCGCTTGACAACCGAGGCTGGTGCGTTTATGACCCCGTAACTTAGCAGTTTGGTAAAATACCACTTAAAACCCTTCAACACAATGCTCCAGCATGGCTGCAGTTAACGGAGTGAAACAAATAAGACAATAAAAGAATATATGCATATATTAATGTATATGTATATTAATATGAGAAAATGTACACGTTCTCTTTCCTTCAACATTTTTAAATGATAACCCTGCCTACTTTCCGGGCATTTTTATCTTCACAAGTAATATGTCATTGTTATTTTATGATAGATATACATCCACATTATGCTATGTAACTCGAATATATGCCGTATATGTTTCATTTAATAAGTATATATGGGTATTTTTTCTCTTACTGCTAGATATATACGTATTTTTGTTAAAAACGTGCTCCATTTTTCCGTACCCTCAAATTAAATCACACAATGTGGCACTTTGGATAAATGTATTGATGCGACCACCGAAAATACAAATTAATGTTATATCCCTATCTCCCGAGCTGGGTTTGAAACCGTATTCTGGTTGTTGGGGATAATGGTATTTCCTTTGTCTTGTGAACAAGTACAGCTATTTTTAGCGTAGGAGTGATCGGTGACCCTTTCCGGTCACCAAAGGTTCAGAAAAACAAGTGAGGAATTGTACTGGACTGACTCAGCTTTGGGAGGGGGTAAGGTAGCACTGTAAAGCTACGGTATTTGTGATAAACAAAGAATTGGCGCGAACGGTTGGCCATAGGAGTGGGCATCAAGCAGTTGGGTACAGGAGTTGGCCGCAGAAGTTGGCATCAAGCAGTTGGCCTGAGAGTTGGATGAAGTGAAGATGTCCAGTAGTTGGATGAAGAACGTCAGCCAGTGAAAATGTCCAGCAGTTGTTGTGAAGGCTAGCAGCCAACGAAGATGAACAGTGATAAGTCTGAGAGAGAGAGGTCGAGAGAGAGGGCCTATGGTCAGCAGGTACGAGTAAGCAGAAATGCATAGAGTCTCAGAGAGAGAGGAATCAGAGAGATGGAACTGTGCGGCGGGCAAGAGATCGTAGTAGTCAGTTGGTCACTACTTGTGGATTATAGTGAGAGTTTTGAAAGAAAGGAAATTATTACGGTGAAGGTTTGTGTAAATATTCTTCAAAGAAAAATGTACTTGTCGTTACATGTTAAAAGAACTGTTAACTGTGATGTTAACTTAAAAGAGAACAAAAAAGAAAGAACTTTGTTACATGTTGTTTAACTGAAAAGAAAACAAAGAAGTAAAAGAACTTTTAATGGACTTGATGTACGAACTCTTGCTTATGTAATGATTGTAAACCTTTGATTATGTTCCATGCGCTATTGTTATATGCTATTGAATTTATTGTTACGCAATGTTATGCCATGTATTGATGATGTAATGTTTTGTTTGCTAAAAAGAAGAAAAAGTTAGTTCCGCTACCCAACGTATGGTCTCCGTGTTATTTCTTCCTCCTCCTTTTGCCTGTTGTCTTCGTTACGTGCTCCGGCCTGGACTTAGTCGTGGCGAATATCCCGACTCACTGAGCGTCGACGTTCGCGCGCGCGCGAGTTTTCTCTTCGTAGAGGTGCTTCGCGTGCGGGCGTTCGTAACAATATCCATTTATAGCATTCGATTATCTAGTAAAAATTGACGAGTAAAATTCAACAGAAGCAGCATCTGTAAACGATTCTTGGAATTATATCGATACATCCATCCATCCATACACACACACACAAACACACACATGTATCCATCTGTCTATCTTTCAATGTATCTATACACACATACACAAACCCGTGCATGTTCAGATTTGGGTTCTAAAATTTGATATTATATTTTCTTTAGTCCGCATTGTTTCAAACCCAGAACGTTAATGTTTCAACAGTCGGAGAGAATGAAAATAAGCGCTGCACTTGCATGACTAGAACAGGAATTGTCTATGCCACTGACTACGTATCCAAGGGCCTTGTCTAATGATTGAAACCGCTGACAGAACATGAGTGCCTGTCTACGTACGTACATATGAATGTATTTATCTATTTGTCCGTATGTCTGCTAAATTGCCTGTCTGTTTGTATATACGCACGTATGTGTCTTTGTGTGAGTGTGTAATTGTGTATTTTTGTACACATATAGATGATACAGATTTATATGTTAATGAACGCACATACACACATACACACACATATATATCATCAAATGTGTACATTTACCATATATACATTATCATATATACATACATATTAGAGTAACACATATCTAACTTGTTGTTGGAGTGTATATCTGAATGTGTGTGTTTATGTGTGTGTTTGCGTGTGTGTGTGTGTGTGTTTGTGTGTGTGCATGTGTGTGTGTGCCTGTGTGTGTCTGTGTGTATGTGTCAAATTGCTGAAGTAAGAATTTTATACGCTGCTTGAATCCGGAGTTACCAAGTTATATTTCTTAATGCCACCAACTTATTCAGTAGACTGCGAAGACGATATCTACGCAGAGCAGCAAACTATAAATTAATGCCTCACTTGTTTTCTTCAAACCAAACCAAACACGCCCTACCGTTATACACTGGCAGAAATGTAGCGTCAAGTGAAGAGAATAAAAAAGTCTGGACGGTCCATACTTCATGCTGGAGAATCTGACAAATAATTTGTAAACAAAGAAAGAATAATGTTTATTTTCACATTACTAAAGTCTAGTTTTATTGTCAATCTGAAATATTTCACCGCCAGTAAAATATTCATTGTTAGTCTGAAATGTTCTGTTGGACAAACGTAAATATATGTGGCGTTCTGATGTATATAATCAAGAAACAATATATGTATATATATATATATATATATATATATATATATATATATATATATATATATATATATATATATATATATTATATATATATATATACATATATATATATATATATATATATATATATATATATATATATATATATATATATATATATATATATATATATATACATATATATATATGTATATGTATGTACATATGTACATGTATATATATGCATATGTGTACATATGTGCACATATATGTATATATGCATATATATATATATATATATATATATATATATATATATATATATATATATATATATATATATATATATATATATATATGTGTGTGTGTGTGTATATACACGCCTGTGTTTATGCATGAGTGTATATATATATATATATGATTGAGTGTATATATATTATTATGATTGACCGTTGACTGAACACTATTCAATTTTTTTCTCCGTGTTTTTCTCCTTGTCTCCGTATTCTTTCTGTTGAAGAGCGTACCTCGAAACGTCAAAGACTTTCCGTATTCCCGAGCGTCATACTAATACATCATTTTGTTATTTACGCCACCTGTCCTCGTCTGTTGTTGTTTTTTCGTATATTCTCCCATATATATATATATATTATACGTGCACTATTATACATATTTGTATCTATAATGCTATACAAATTAACTTATCTATCATATAATTAATATAATTAGTGCTCTCATTCTTTAACCATCATTTGACTGCACCAGGGCCAGTTCATCTTGTAGCTCAGAAAATATACATAATTGCTTTTTAACTAGAAATATATAACAGCTTGAGTAAAATCTTAGCAATGGTTTGAACCACAAAGAATTTGTACCGGAATTTTGCAGAATTTTGAATGTTTGTTAAACATTTTTCTGAAATTGTCAGACAATGCGGGGATGGACTTGCTCAAATGCATCAATAAATTAACATTGATCTTCTTTTCACCGTTGTTACAATCAACTGAAATGGAACTGTCAAAGTGCGATACTCGAGCAACTTTGCTATTCAACTTAAAAAAAAAACAAAAAAAACGTGACCGACTGAAACTGCTCGGAATATCAACGAAACGTCTGGTGAGGGAATGACCTTTGAGTGGTCAGATCGAAAATGGTTTAAGCGATTTCTCAGTGGAGACCTGAGCTTTGAAGTACGTGAGTGTAGCGGACGCCAATCTCTCATCGATGTCGGTTAATTAAAGGTAGTTATTAAGAAAAATTCACGTAAGACCACACATGACCTGACAAAATAACATAAGACTAGCAAGAAAACTACCTGCAACCATTTGCATGGGAAGGGATAATCAAAAAACCTCGACAGATTGGTACCAGATGATTTGAATGAAAATCAGAAAATGCGCAGATATGAAGTTTTCTCGTCGCCTCTTCTCCTTAACCAGACTGATCCATTTCTCGACCGTATTGTAACTTGCGATGAAAAATGGATTCTGTGCAATATTAAAACACGTTCTTCGCAGTGGTTGTACCAAAATAAAGCACCGAAAACCTTCCCTAAATCCGGTCTCTTCAAAAGGAAGGTTATGGTGACTGTTTCGTGGTGCACTGCTGGACTCATCCAATATAACTTCTTAAAACTCGGAAAAACAATTTGTGCATAAACATATTGCCATGAAATTGTCCAAATGAACGAAAAACTGCTACTCTTCCTTTCCAGACTGGTCAAACAGAGGGTCAATCATTCTTCATGACAATGCTCGACAACACGTTTCACTAACGACGCTCCAGAATTTGAGGCAACTTGTCTACGAAGTTCTTCCCCACCCAACTTATTCCCCAGACCTTTCTCCTACCGACTACCACTTTATCATGCACTTTTATGGCTTCCTGCGAGAGAATAAGTAAAAAAAAAAAAAACCGATGCTGAAGGTACGTTCAAAGAGTTCATCAACTCCAGAACTCTAGATTTTTATGTTACCGGAATAAACAAATTTGTATCTCGTTGTCAAAAATGTGTTGATCGTAATGGTACTAACTTTGATAAATAAAGTTTCCGCATTGTTGAAATATATCATGATGAATTTCATGCTTCAAAACGCTGTTTACTTTTTACTCAACCTCATATTATATCTACATCGCTGTGTATAATACTGTACATTTTTATGATAATTTTCTGTATGTTTATAGAGATATGTGTACGCCTGTTCACGTGTGTGCATATGCGCGTGCGGGCCTCTGTATGTCAGCTTGTGTGTGTATGTGTGCGTATGTGTGTGTAATGGCTTCTTCTCATGATTACAAATTATAAGTGTTTATTTATAATAAGTATACTAGCCTGTTAGACTTCTCACTCTTCTTTTCAGGGGTGAAGGACGCACTTCTTGAACATACTGGTTGCAGAACGTTAGTGCAATTGTTCGACACAAAGTTAAAGGACAACAAATGTCAGACTTCTTAATTAGAGTTCTCACTCTATTAGTTTAGTTGTCCATTTACCCTTTTAAGCTAAATTCATACCAGGATTGCAAACTGCAGAAGTTTTAAGTCCTCGCCAATACGGACACACATACGCAAATGCACACAAACAAATGCATACACACACGCACACACATATACATACAGGCATGTGTGTGTATATGCGTGTGTGTATATACGTGTGTATGTGTGTTTGTTTGTGCGTGTTTGTGACACTCAACAAAACTTCTAGTAAATTATCCTCAACATATTCCATTTAGCAAAAGGTTTGCAAGGCACCAGCAGGCTTCAAAACACACATACGTGTCCATAGAACATGATTACGGCTGTATCTTACTTAACCCTCATTTGTCGTTCACGACGAGAGAATCCATAACACACAAACGCGCACACGCACACGCGCACGCGCGCACGCACACACACACACACACACACACACACACACACACACACCATGCAATTGAGTCAT
>NC_142929.1:121112242-121124742 GCF_046866305.1 Octopus bimaculoides | reverse complement strand
TTGTGTTCGCACATGTTTGTACTTCTCCGACCTAACTCTCTACGACGCACCAACTTATTTACTATGACCCTTGCCAAAATTTTGAATTCTCTATGTAGTAGGGTTATGGTAATTACATTATAATAGCCCCTTCACTGACATCCTTTCTCAGCAGCGTTAACACAACGCGGCTAAAGGATCTAGGAATGCTCCCTTTTGCTGGCAGTTGTGATACACGTTTGCCAAGAAATCACCAAACAGCTTTGGCATATAAACACAAAACGCATAGGGATGACCATCCATATTGGGCAATTTGTCCCTTGTGCAGCCTCTCAATATTTCTCGTATCTCAGTTAATATGACGAGCTTTTGCAATGTCTTGCGTATTCTTCCGAGAGTCGTGGCAGGCCGTTGAGGTACGCACTAAAGTCAAAGTTTCTGTGTGACCGTTCGCTTTCTTTGACAGATGAGCAAAGTTCTGGAAAGCTGCACTCATTTGCTTGGAACAGCGCAGTAGAAGTTTATCCCGATTGACCTAAGATAGAATTGTGGCATTGTTGTCACCTAGACGCTTCTACCTAGCTCACCGAGTCGCTTTATTTTTCTTGTTTTAACGCACCAGATATAGCCCTGACGTCGCAGTCTTCGTGTTTCACATCGAATAAATTGTCGAACGTCATTCTTGCCTCTATTACTTTGCACGTGATGCTATTTCTAATTGCTTTTTCTAGTGTAATTAATAACAGTTTATGATTTAGACACAAGGTCAACAGCTTTTGAGTATGTGACATATTTTATTTTATAAACCTGGAGAGATAGACGGTACATGAGACCTCGGTAGGAATCAATCTGGTAATGTAAAGAGCCGGAATATATTCCACTAGACAATTTCTCCGACGCTTTAAATATTCTATTAAAAATTCCAAAATTAATGCGACAACTATTACTAATAATCCTTTCTGCTATAGGTACACAGCCTAAATAAAGGCGGTTCTGGAAATAATGAAGCAAATTTGAACTCAAAACGAAATGAACAGAGAAATTAGCGGACGAAATACCGCAAAGCATTTTGTCTGGCGCGTGAACGAATTTGTGAGCTCACTGTCTTACGGTTTTGAAATTTGGCACAGGGTTATCAGTTTTTAAGGGAAGAAGGAAGTCGATGTAATCGACTGCAGAACATGATTGGTACTTATTTTATCGACCCGGAAAGGATGAAAGACAATGTTGACATCAGTGGATTTTGAACAGAGAACTTAAAGACGGACGAATTGCCTAAAAGAATTTCGCCCGCTGTGCTAACGATCAGTTCGCTGCCTTATTAATATTACAAATATTAATAACAGTAATGAATCCTAAGACAGTGCTACAAATATTAGTATTCGTAATATTAAAAACAGAAAAATGACACGAACAATAATTATGATGGAAAGGTAGAAAGGATTTTTCACTTAATTCAGTTCAACAGAAGACCATGACAGACATGAATATTCCGGAATACATTTACTTATAAACACTTCATAGCTATATGTATCTATGTATCTATGTATACATACACACACACACACACACACACACACACACACACACACACACACACACACACACACACACACACATACACACAAACAC
Organism: Octopus bimaculoides; assembly: GCF_046866305.1. Taxonomy (NCBI): domain Eukaryota; kingdom Metazoa; phylum Mollusca; class Cephalopoda; order Octopoda; family Octopodidae; genus Octopus; species Octopus bimaculoides. The sequence continues at coordinate 121,123,131 of NC_142929.1, read as the reverse complement.
ACACACATACAAACACACACACATATACACACATACATACATATTCCCGTACACACATATGTGCATATATATATATATATATATATATATATATGCGTGCGTGTGTGAGGATATATATATATATATATATATATATATATATATATATATATATATATATATATATATGTGTGTGTGTGTGTGTGTGTATGTATGTATACATACATGTTGAGAGTGAAGTAAATAAATAAATAAAGAGAAGAGATGGCTGATAACAGCAATGCAATGGCGAAAACTAAAAATATAGATATTTATATAAGGTAACTGGAATGTTCAAACGAAAAATCGCTTTAAAGCTGAAGTAGTTAAAGGAGAGGGACAAGTTTATATACTCGCAGACGCACACACAAAGACATATGAGGCAGGTAATGGCCCATTTTGTTATAGAAAGCCCGAATTACGCTTAGATGCAACAAGAACCTGAATATGTACGATATTTTTAGAAATGTGGAAATATGAATGCATCTGAATAAATGGATATTGGTAATATTTAGATATGTTAAGCGAAGGATGAAAACGTGGGATCAGAATGCAAGAGAATTCGGGCAAGTAATCATCGAGACGTGTGTGTATCATTATTGCATATATTATAAACACAGATATAATATATACATACATCATAGACATGCACAACTGTTATATGGTTTTTGCAGAATGCAAATGTACAAGCACTCATACGTGCGCGCTCACACATAAACAACAATATGCGCAGAAATATATATATATATATATATATATATATATGCGTGAATATAAATACATACATATATATATATATATATATATATATATATATATATATATATATATATATATATATATATATATATATATATATATATATATATATATATATATATATATATGTAATTGTTGGTTCTATATTTGCTGACAATACATAAATTATAGGTATTTTATTGTCTTCCACTGTAACACCTCTCCACGTTTCATACTTTAGTGTCTATCACAAACCTAGAGTAGTATCTGCTGCAATATGGCATATTCTCACAATGAAAAAACACCGTAGCCGACACAAAGATTTCAAAATATGCTTCACTCTCTCTCTCTTATTCTCACTCTCTCACACACTCTCCCTTACTCGTTTCTGTCTCTATCTGTCTGTGTGTCTATCTGTCTGTCTTTCTATTGTCTCACTCTCCTACTAGCTCAAATTTTCTGATTATATACAGCGGTAGAGCTGGCGGTAATGGACCTCCGTTGTTCAACAATGACGAATCTTTTGAAAATCTTTGAGAGCTACTCCAGAAAAACTATAATGTAGCTGCATATTCCTCTGCCATATGTAACTTTAATGTAATTCTGGAATGGGAATCAACGTGCCCGACAAGGCTGAACCTTTTAACTCATAAGTAAAATCTTCTCCAGGGGTTTCGATCCAGCTACCCAATTTCACTTACTAATGGAGCTGAACTCAAGAAATAGGAGCGAAAAGAGGACTACGTTAACAATTCAACCATAGTACGTGTATACACACAAACGCACATAAATTTATGCATGAGACTCTGTATGTGCGTGCGAGCGTGTGGGTGGGTGTATACGTAATTTATATATATATATATATATATATATATATATATATATATATATATATATCATGGAATAACAGCTGGATACCCCAACCAGTGCTACAATTTCTTACTTTCGCTGCTGAAATTCAGTCATTACGATAATTTTCATTCGCTCAGTTTTATGCTAAACTCACATTAGCTCGGCACTTGTATGCACTCCTGGCTAAGGTCAATTCACTGTAAGTATAAAGGTATTACAACATAAGGAAGTAGAGCACTGAGTAGTGCTTTCATGTGACCCGATTGTTGGACTCTAGTTTCATATGGATCTTTAAAATGTCTAATTACTCAAGTCCTATAAAACAAAGCAGTCCTGAAACTCAGGCCACTGGCTTCCGTCATTTTTTTCAGTTTTACCAGTAAATCCTGCACCTCATTCTACATAGAAGATACTCAAAATGGTTGTCGACCTGCTAGAAATAGTAGCAAAATGTTCTTATTCCTTGATCATAGACTATTGATTTAAAAGAAATATACATTGTATAAATTAGATAGTCATATAAATAAATAAGATGGTGATGATTGGAAAGCTTAAGCAATAATGAGACAAAAAGAACATAAATAACTATCTCTAAAAATCTAACATGGATTAAAATGAAAGCTTAGAGTGGAATTAACAGATTTTCTTGTTAGAAATGTGATTGCAGCAAATCCAAACATTAAACAATTTATTTTTCATCATAATTAGTCACTTTAGCATTTGTGACATGGGTAAATTACATGCGGAAGGAATGTTGTCCATTATAATGGATTCAGTTCTGCAATAAGTCGAATAATAAAAAGGATGAAGAATAAATTGGTGGACGCGATCTAAAAATCTAAAAACTAATAATCTATACATCATCACGGAGAAAATATAAACATCATATCAAATGACTAAACAATACAAATAACCGGAAAAAGTAAACACAACATAAGATAAATAATTAATAATAAAAGCAAACAATTCTGGAAAATCAATAAAAACAGAAGATCATAACAGCGCACTAAATATAAGAAGTGAACTTAATAAATAACACAGGAAAATGACAGATAAAGACATAACCGCTGAAACCGAATATACACCGGAAAGATAGCGGCAATAAACATTAAAACTAATAAACAAGCAACAAACACTACAAGGAACAAGCAAGTTGAATTGAGTAAGGAGAACATAAAAACGAAAGAAGGAAAACGTACAATAAGCGATATGAATAAACATTGCAATTAATAATTTATATATAAAACAAACATACAAGCAAACTGAAATCAATAAATAACAATGTGATAAACATAAGAAATAAACAACCATACTTCAATATTTCTCAAAACAGAGGAATATGATATCATATTATACAATAAACAATGGAAAGAAGTATTACAGTATGAAATATAACAGCATGCGAGATTATAGCCGAAACCACTTAGAAATGGAGACTGGAAATGTAGAGGAGGAGAGGGAAATAGAGAGAGAGGGGGAGGGGTAGAGAGAGTTGGGAAATGACTTGGCTGTATAATCTATACGACACATCCTCTGGACATATAAACATCCGCCTCCACTACTGCACCTAGAACCACCACCATCACCACCACCGCCGCCTCCGCCGCCTCCGCCGCCGCCACCACGACTACGATCACCACGACCACCACGATCACCACTACCACTACAACCACGACCACGACCACGACCACCGCCACCACCACCACCACTACTACTACTACTACTACTACTACTACTACTACTACTACTACTACTACTACTACTACTACTACTACTACTACATATGTGCTGTGTGTGATATTAAACAAATAAATTTTATTTCTACGATGACACATAACGTGAAGAAAATATACTGGGAATAATGAGGTGGTGGTAATGATGAAAGCAAGGACGGTGACCACCGTGGCAATGACGATGGTCATGGACTCGTCGTTTGTATGGCTTTGATGACGATGATGAGGACAATGATAAAGGTAATAATGGTGATGAGGATAATAGGGATTGCGATGCTGCTGATAACGAGTGTTTTATTGGTCATAGTAATAATGGAGCCTGAGAAGGAATATAAACTATACGGGAGAAACAAAACGAAAGCAAAATGTATTTAAAAAAAAACAATAGCGAAATAACACCGGAAGAGATCAGAAAACGAAAAACAATACAAATATAGGCATTCAGAGAATGAAAAAACAAAAAACAAAAAAAATGGAAACTGAATTAAGAAGGGGTGAGTAGGAAGAGGAGGGGGGGGAAGAGAATGGAAAGAAGATATCGGAAAATAAAAACAAATTATTATGGAAAAGAAATCAATAAATCCAAAGGAGCAAAATCTTCTCATCTAAGACATCCCTCATCGAAATACAGAAAATATTGAAATAAGGAAACATCAACAGAATTAAACTGGAATAAATATAGCTGCAAATTTGTGGATAATGGAGGCTCTATTCACGCCATGGTGAGAGGCATTGTAGTAGATGGCCTTGATTGGAATAGCTGCAGCAAATCCCGCAAATCTTTATTTTTAGATATGCTTACATATACCTTGCCATTGCCCATTACCTCTTTGATGGAACCGGAGGACAACCGGCTTCATACACGATATGTCTTAATGGTATTATCTCTGTCAGAGTCCACCAATCAATTGTACCAAGCACATCTGATTTCTTTCAGAAGGAGCAAAAGAGAAACGCAGAAGGAATGAATAAAAGAACGAGAGGAATCCATCTCAGTGCTTAAATGGTATATAATTTATTGACCTCGAATGGATGAAACGTAAAGTTGGTCTTAGTGCGTTTTGGAATGAAATACAATCTGACGCTCTAAAAACAATCAGTATTCGAATACTTATTTCTACATCTATGTAAAGTAAGAAAGGCGAAATTATGCGTATCTCTGTCTCTTTCTCTCTCTACCGCTAATTCTCATTTACTTTACGGTGATAAGTGGTTATAATATACTCTAAAGGTGTGAGTCTACGAATATGAATAATCTAAAGTTAAAAAAAAAACGCATGAATATGTATGAGATAAAGAACGTGGGGGAGAGAGATTGGAAAGAAAGAGAAGAAACAATGAACAAATATAAATAAAATGTTTTAAGCTAAGAGCAAATCGTCTTGGGCAAAACAAAAAACAAATATTGTGGATGTGAGGACAAAAATCAGCAACAACACCTGAAAAGAGCGCGTGAAGAGACAGAGACGAATAAGATGAAATAAAATAACATGTATCTTGGTAATGAAATTCATTTATTTGACGGAGGTGGTTACAAGTATTGCTTTTATAGAAACAATTGTTTCTACTCTGGCCGGTAGGACTAAAGGCAAGAAGCGAGAAAGATAGATAGATAGATAGATAGATAGATAGATAGAGAGAGAGAGAGAGAGAGAGAGAGAGAGAAATGGGAGACAAGAAAGAGAGAGTGAGACAGGGAGAATAAGGACGAATAAATAAAAAAAAATGTTTTTATGTGAAGACGGGAAGAAAGATGTCTCTAATCCACGAGGTAAAATAAAACTATTGCTGGTTAAAGCGGATAAGAAACTTTGGTTATCAACTGGAGCTGGTCACAAGTGTTGCAATCATGGAGAGAGAAAAATTTCTACTCAGACCGTTGGAACAAAAACAAGAAAAAGCAGCGTGAGAGAGAGAGGGAGAGAGAGAGATAGAGAGAGAGAGAGAGAGAGAGAGAGAGAGAGAGAGAGAGAGAGAGAGAGAGAGAGAGAGAGAGAGAGAGAGAAGAGAGAGAGAGAGAGAAAGAGAGAGAGAGAGAGAGATAGAGAGAGAGAGAAACGGGACGTAAGAATAAACGAGCAGCACTTACGATCTGTGTTCAAATAAGCGGCAGCTGAACGCTGCTCGATGCACTCGAATTAGTCCCAGTCTCTTCAAAATTACTGACTTGTCTCAAAATTAGAAAGGATTATTTCTCCTTGTTAAGATCATTAATATCATTCCAATTATAGTCAACATTATCATGATTAACAAAATTATTATTATCATCATTATTATTATTATTATTATTATTATTATTATTGTTCAGTAGTTTAATTTTTATAACATGATTTCACTCCACTACCGAGCGCAGCTCTGTGTGCCTTGAGTATGTGCTGTGGTTTGCTGTGATGCTCTTATGCTTACTGTATTGAAAGTGTTTTGCGTAGGATGTGTGCAGTGTCCGGTAGTGCAATTTTCTGTATGTTATATATATTTGTAAGTCCTGGTGTTTTTGTTATGTATTTGTCGGAATATTTTTTATAATACCTAAGGCACCTACTGTGATAAGAATTGTTTCTGTTTTTAGATTCCACATTCGAGTTACCTTTATTTCCAGGTCTTTGTATTTTGAAAGGTTTTCCATTTCTTTTAGGGAAACGTTGTCATCTGCTGGTATTGATACATCAATTAGAAAGCATTTTTTTTCATCATGATCTTTGACAACTATATCTGGTCTATTGGCCTTAATTTCTCTATCTGTGTGTATTGGCATATCCCAGAGTATGGTTGCTTTCTCGTTTTCTGTGACCTTTTCTGGCGTGTGTTTATACCATCTTTTTTCTGTTGTTATTCCAGTGTTGGCATAGCTTCCAGTGTATATAGGTCCCAGCTCTGTCGTGTCTGTGAATATATTCCTTCTTAGCCAGGACTGGGCAGCCAGAGATAATATGATTTATTGTTTCTTGTCCATCTCCACATATTCTACAGTTACTTGTTATGTTTCTTTTCATTATATGTTTTTGGTAATTTCTGGTGGGGAGGCTTTGGTCTTGTGCAGCAATTAAAAATCCTTTGAGTCCTGAGCTTCTCAGCCATTGCTGGGATTTTTCTCTGTCTGTTTCTTTCGCATTTAGTTTAGCCCAGTATTTACCATGAAGGGGCTTTTCTTGCCATCGATTTATCATGGTCCGTTGCTGTTCTAGTTTTAGTTTGGATTTCATTTGTTTTATAGCTTTTCTTCTTCTTCTTCTTCTTCTTCTTCTTCTTCGTCGTATTTGTTATTATTATTATTATTATTATTATTATTATTATTATTATTATTATTATTAATGTAATTTTATCAGAACAAAATTTGTTGTTAATGCAACAGTCATTTAGCATATTTTTGTCCATTTTTGTTCTCTAAATACGGATGAAATAGATATTTGCGCTAAACTTGACGTGCCCCCAAAATCAGTAGAGCATAATGTACACTAAATGCGTGCATGCCTGAATGAATGTATGTATGTATACATGTATGTATGTATGTATGTATGCATGCATGCATGCACACATACATACATACACACATACCTACATACATACATACATACATACATACATACATACATACATACATACATACATACAAGACATTCGGATGTGGAGCTTTGGTTCGAGAGTTCCTGGGTTTTGAGGAATGTGGCACCACTGATTAGGCATTATTGTTACTAGGTCTTCCTTGTCTCGGTGTTGTAACTACGCAATTGTAATTACCCTGCTATGGTTAATTAGGGTATATGATGAAGATTCATCTGAGCGCTGGTACGCAGAATTACACTTCGTTGATGTCACAGCATCTGACTTCAGTCTGACACTAGATATTAATCATGGATAGCCATGACAGTACTTGTGTTGTACAAACGTTTATTACTATCATACAATGACATACAGATATCTCTTTATCGTTTCTTCATTTGTCGTTCGATCAACTGAGAATCCTTTGACGATGTAAGAGCCATGACATGTTCTGAACCAACCAGCTGGAAAAGCACCCTAAGTTCGATTTTCAGCTGATACATGTGATTTAAACCAAGCAGATCTGCCACGAGACTGAATAGGCATCCGAAAGATCCTGGACGGAAAGTTATATATGCTATTGACAACGAAGAAGAACAAGGTACGGCAATCTCTATGAAGATGGAACTGTTGTCATGCATGCTTTTGTGTAATATATTTATGCGTGCTGTACGTGTATAGTAAACAGGAATAAAACGATTAGATATTTCAGGGAATCAGTAGACGTTTCCATAACATATTTATTTAAAACAAACATGTGTAACTTAATATGTAACAGTGTGCAAATTCGTATTTTCGCAAAGAGTTATTTTTGTCGGTGATGGTGATGCACCTCCGAATATACACTGCCAAATATTTTAACAGCGTATGAAAGTCTACAAATGTAGCATGTAAAACGTAACAAATAAAACTAATACAACATTAGGTGAATATATTTTGTTCAGCTACCAATCAAACCTCTTGATTTCACAGTCAACCAAATCAATATATATATCCCTTATATATATTCCCAGGGGTGAACATCTATGAGTGAATATTGCCAGTAGACTAGAATTAATCAAACTTTTCCATCAACGTAGATCGTCAGCATTACAACGGGTGTCATGCAAAATGATAACTTTTCTTGTGCAAAGATGATATATAAGGAAGTTATTGTTTCACTTTAAACGATGTACTTGGACAAGTGTTTATATGCTTATATGAGCAGGCTCACAAACGCACTCTCATATAGGGACGTATACACAGCCACATACACAGGGACACTTACACAGGGACACGTACACAGGGACACTTACACACTCTTAGAAAATGTAATTTAAAAAATTACGAAGTTTTGAGTTGCATTAGAATGTATTGAAATTTGGTGTATATGAAAGGGAAAGGTACATCTATAAGCGATGTTTTACTAAAAGTAAATAAACAGCATTTACGGTTTGAAGAAAAAGAAATAGCTGATGCTCTATAAATATTGGTATTAAATTTTTGGCACAAGGCCAGCAAGTGGATTACATCAACTCCAGTGTTGAACTGGCTCTTATTTTATCGACGCTGAAAGGAGGAGATGCAAAATCGACCCCGGCCGCGTTTGAACTCAGATCCTCGCCTTGATGCTACCGAAATATTAGTTTCAAATTCTGGAATGAGGCCAGCAATTTTGGAAGAAGAGGCTAGTCAGTTACATCATTCCCAGTTCTCAAATGTTACTTATGTTATCGAGTTCGAAAGGATCAAGAGCAAAGTCGACCTCGGAAAAATTTAAAATAAGAACTTAAAAACGGACATAATGCCGCTAAGCATTTTGCCCAGCGTGCTAACGATTCAGCCAGTTCTCCTATTTGTTGTTTAAATATCATTGATGCTTATGTAGGAATATATAATGATATCATATTTATAATATATTTCACTTAGAAAGGTGGTACGCTGATAGAAACGTTAGCATGCCGGGCGAAATGCTTAGTGATATTTCGTTTGTCTTTACGTTCTGAGTTCGAATTCTGTCGAGGTTGACTTTGCCTTTCAGCCTTTCGGGGTCGATAAATCAAGTACCAATTGCGTATTTGAGGCGATTTAATCGATTGACTCCCTGTCTAAAAGTTTCGGGCCTTGTGCCTAGAGTAGAAAATAATATATTTCACTTAGGTCTGTCAAGTGTATTAACTCAGGTAGGAAAAAAACTATGTGCAACATATCAAGGAATAAAACTAAATTCGCACGTTCTTAAATTGGGTTTCCAAACAATAATAATGAAAAATACATTGTAAGAAGGAAGGAAAATGGAAGAAGGAAAAGGGAATATATTAGCAATAGCTAGTGAAATGTATTATCCTATATAAATTTCGTTATTATTAGCATTAAAAAGCAAATTAGTTAATGTTTAATTAATAATGAGTAACACTGTAGCAGCTAGTATAATTAAAGTTATTAATTGTATTTACTAACATATTTATTGTTAATTATTAAATTAAATATTAATTACTGCTGTTTAGTTTGTGTGCAATTGCTATATTCAATAAAATGTAATATTCTAAATATAAAAATCGGTAACAGACTTCATAAGAATTGACATAATGTATTTAAGTCATAGTGCCAATTATTCAAATTAAACTAAATTACGTGTAAGAAGTCCTGTGGGGTCATCTTACACGTAATTCCTCGGATTTGTTAAAAAGGTATTTCCCACATTGCAAGATCTGGAAAATTTCCATGCAGCACAGGAAGAGACCGTAGTGATCATCGGCGAACGACATAACGTGTCTAATATTGGACAAAGAAATTTCATAATCATTGCACATTTTCCCTAATTCTCGTATTTTTGCCGTTAATGAAGCTGATTTAGTCTTGTTCAGTATTATTAAAAATCCTTGCTTCCCTGATTCAAAATACAAACGTGCATAATATTTCATTACTCAATTTTGAGAAATATGTAAAGAAAATGTGTAGCAATAGCCTCAAAAATCAATTTCTTAAATTCTTTTTACACTGTAAATCACATCACATAAGAATGTACCAATTATTCTTTTGAGACATAGGTGGATTTTCAGGATATCTGACTGCTGAAAAAAAAAAAAGAAAAAAATTCTGTTTCAACACTGTACTGGCTACCTATCTAAATGATTAAATTACCTTGAATATTCAGAGTAATCACTCTTGCCAGAAAGAGGCGCTTTGTTCTAATTAATATATATGTAAATACACACATAGACACACACACATACAAACACATACGACAATGTTCCTTCACTTTCCTTGTACTAAATCCATTGACAAAGCTTTGATCAGCACGAGGCTATAGTAGAAGACACTTGCCTAAGGTATTACGCAATGAGACTTAACCTGTAACTATGTGGTTGGGAAACAACCAAACTTGCGTCTATACATATACATGATTACTTTTGTTGTTGTTGGCACTCCGTCGCTTACGACGTCTTGGGTTCCAGTTGATCCAATCAACGGAACAGCCTGCTCGTGAAATTAACGTGCAAGTGGCTGAGCACTCCACAGACACGTGTACCCTTAACGCAGTTCCCAGGGATATTCAGCGTGACACAGTGTGACAAGGCTGGCCCTTTGAAATACAGGTACAACAGGAAGAAAGAGTGAGAGAAAGTTGTGGTGAAAGAGTACAGCAGGGTTCGCCACCATCCCCTGCCGGAGCCTCGTGGAGCTTTTAGGTGTTTTCGCTCAATAAACACTCACAACGCCCGGTCTGGGAATCGAAACCACTATCCTATGACCGCGAGTCCGCTGCCCTAACCACTGGGCCATTCCAACTTCAAACATGATTACTTACATACATACATACATACATACATACATACATATACACATACATACATACATACATACATACATTTATACATACAAACAACAAACATTCGAAGCGACAAGTCGCATATTTTGCGTGTGAGACTATTTATCGAAAATACGATGAATATTATCTCCAACTTTGGAGCCACAACTAACAGCATTGTTAAATAACTGGTTAATCTTCAGATGAATTAACCGAGG
>NC_142929.1:121034742-121107242 GCF_046866305.1 Octopus bimaculoides | reverse complement strand
TTTTTGTGCGTGCGTGTATGTGTATATTGTGTATGTTTTCGTGCGTGCGTATGTGTTATGTATATGAGTGAGTATTGTGTATGTGAGAGGTGTGTGTGCATGTGTGTATATGTGTATGTGTGCCTGTGTGTATATGTGTATGTGTGTGCATGTGTATGCGGCTGTGTATGTAGGCGTGCGCGTATATATGGGTGTGTGTGTGTATATATGTGCGTTCGGCTATGTGTGTGTGAGGGCGCGTATGTATGTTTGTCATGTATGTGGGCGGTATATATGTAAGGTGTGTGGGTATTTGTGCGTGTAGGTAGTGGTGAGATAAAAAGTAGAAAAAAGTAAGTCTAATAACAAGAGAATAATGGATATAATGTAAGGGGGACGAGGGGGGGTTAAAAAAAAAATTATGTAAAGTGTTGCAGGGACGTAAAGGGGAGAGTCATAAGGAAGAGAAGGCTGTGTTGAGTCCGAAGGGGAAAGAAGAATTGAGGTTGAAAATGTAGCGTTGCTCCAAGTGGAGTCGCGAGGGAGTGGACCCATGGTGCAGGGCGAGGCCAAAAACGGAGATGTTAGAGGGAGAGTGGTTGGGCAGTTGGAAGTGACGGCCGACAGGGGAGTCCGAACCTAGCCGAACGTCCCTTAGGTGTTCGGTGAAACGGTCGGCCAGCCGGCGGCCCGTCTGTCCCACGTAGAGTTGGTTGCATAGGGTACATTTGATGCAGTAAATAAGGTTGGAGGAGGTGCAGGTGAAACTGTGTGGAATGTGAAGTGTTTGTAGGTTCGATCTGGTGACAGAGGTAGTGTTGGTGATGAAGGGGCAGGTGTGACAGCGGGATCTGGAGCACGGGAAGGAGCCGGGTGGGGGTGGGGAGGAAGAGGAGAAGGTACTGCGGACCAGTAGGTCGCGTAGGTTGCGGGCGCGTTTGAAAGCGGATAGGGGTGGGTTGGGGAAAATGGGGTGGGTAGTGGGATCGAGCTGGAGGCGACGGAAGGCCCGTAGGATCCTCCGACGAAGGGGTAGGGTGGCAGGGTGTGAGAAGTGAGAACGGAGTGAGAAGGGGGTACGGTTAGGGGATTGGTGTGGGGGAGGAGAGAGGGCGGTGGTGCGGTCGATTCGACGAGCGCGGGCGAGGGCGGATTGGACAAGGTGGGAGGGGTATCCCCGATGCACGAACAGACGAGCAAGATACTGGGACTGGGTCTCGAAATCCTGGTCCAGGCTGCACAAACGTCGGAGGCGGAGGAACTGGGAGAAGGGGATGGCTCGTTTGGTGTGGAATGGATGGGAGGAGGAGAAGTTGAGGTAGAGGTGGGAGTCAGTGGGTTTGAAGAAGGCGGAGGTAGTGAGAGAGTTGGAGGGGGGGTTGATGGAAAGAGAGATGTCGAGGAAGTTGACAGAGGTGTCAGAGATGGTGGAAGTAAAGTCAAGAGCGGGGTGGAAGTTGGAGAGGAAGGAGATGAAAAGGCAGAGCTGTTCGCGGGAGAGGGAGGTGGCTCCTATACAGTCATCTATGTAGCGACCGTATAGTTCCGGGGTCGGACCGGAGAATTGGGAGAATACTTGGGCCTCAATGTAACCAACAAAGAGGTTGGCGTAATTGGGCCCCATTCTCGTCCCCATCGAGAGATTGCGGAGGGTATGACGTGATGGCGGAGACAGCGGCTGAGAAAGTTGAGATGGCTAGTGTGGCGGGTCTTTTTGAAGAGCAAGTAAGAGAGGTTTTTTGTGGGTTGCAAGCATTGTGGGGGAAAAAAAGAAAGAAAACGGCGAAGAAGGGACTGAAGATGTTGGGTGAAGGAGTGAAGGTCAGGCATGGTGAGAGGATGTGAATGTCGGTGTGGGTGTTATTAGTGGTGAGACAAGGGAAGGACGAGAAAGGTAGAAGGAGAACAGATAAAGGTGAAACAAGTCGAAAACAGTGGAAAAAAGTGTAACAGTCACGGACAAATTTTGCTGATGTTCAATCAAGGTTCAGGAAAGGCAGATCCAACGGGAACAGTAATCCAAGGAAATCCGGCGGTTGGGTACATAAAATCCAGTTGAAAGGCCAGGGTCCGTGTGAGCGTACGTCATATAGTTCAAAAACACAATAACAAAAAAACAAATATATATATACATATATATACATATATATATATATATATATATATATATATATATATATATATATATATATATATATATATATATATATATATATATATATATATATATATATATACATATATATATATATATATATATATATATATATATGTATATATATATATATATATATATATATATATATATATATATATATATATATATATATATATATATATATATATATATACACACACACATAAATATATTTATATATATACATATAAGGTATATATGTAATTTTAATTATTACTTTCTTCACATATGCAAAAAAGGAATGCAATCGTACGAGAGTTAAACGTAATGTATTGAAGACAGAAGCTATACGTGTGCTATTTGAAGTTCCGTGCGCATGTAATTAGACAGAACTGTATTACCTAACTTGTGCGATATTACATCCTTCAGGATCAAATGAGAGACATAGTTCAACCTACTTTAGCCTTTCACCCTTCCGATAACCTTATCTATATACAGGGTGTAATTTTGTGGTAATTTGTATGTAGTTAGGAAAAGAGACATATCTCCACAAAGAAAAGCTGTATGCGAAAACAAATTGGTATAAATAATGTTAAGAATCCATTGATCACTCCTATTTAATGAATGAGCCGTTAACAGCGATGACTGCTTCAATATGGGGTGGGAAGTATTGACATAACAAACTCGGATGATCTTTGTCCATTTGGACATAGCGCCCATTATGGCGCACTTGAAAGATTGTATTGTATTATGCGGCTGTTGGTTGACCTAATTCTCGGCTACAACTCATATGCAATATACCAGTGGATTGTGGTCAGGTGAATTAGTAAATTGTGTCTTAGAGATTAGCAAGCGTCCACACTTGGGTTGTGTGTTAGCCTTATGAGACGGTGAAGAATCGTTTTGGAACAAGTACAGTTTTTATTGGAAGACGTACTGCCATTGCTTTCGTTGATGTTGTTATTGTTATTATCGAGAGGCCACTACAAATTAAGAGAGTCGTTTATGAAGCTGATGCACAACATCAGCAGCTTCCCCAACGACTACTATAGTAGCAGCAGCAGAGACACAAGCAGAACCAGTAGCAGCACCACCGCCAGCGATGACAGCAATATCAACATCAACATTAAGGCGTCGAGCTGGCAGAAACGTCAGCACGACGGGTGAAATGCTTAGCGGTATTTAGTCTGTCTTTAAGTTCTGAGTTCAAATTCCATCGAGGTCGACTTTACCTTTCATCCTTTCGGGATCGAAAATTTAAGTACCAGGTGCTTACTGGAGTCGATCTAATCGATTGCCGCCCCCCACCCCAGTCGGGCATACCAACATCAACGACAGCAATGGCAGTATCCCTACATAAATAGTAGCAGAGCCGTCGCCAGTGATATCTTTAACAGCAGTCACAACGCCTCCATCGACGAAGATGACCATAACAACAACAGCACCATCGCCAATACCAGTAGAAACAGCACCAACATTAATATATATTGGCATATTAAGGTAAGATCTTAGGATCAAGGTGTAGGTAGTAAGTGAGCTTTAAGGAATCCGTAGAAAATATCTAAAAAAGCAAGTTTCGAAAACAACACTGGTTTATTGGTGCGGAAGGTTGTGAATTTTTCCCGAATCAAAGTACGATAAGCTGAAAAAAATTATTTTATAGTTCACGGTGACCAGTGTTGCCGGGTATGCAAATAAATATATATATATATATGTGTGTGTGTGTGTATATATATATATATATATATATATATATATATATATATATATAAATATATCTGTATGTGTGTGTGTGTATGTATATATATATATATATATATATATATATGTATGTATATATATACGACGGGCTTCTATTTGTTTACATCTAACATATCCACTGACAAGGCTTTCATCCGCTCGAGTCTATAGTAGAAGACACTTGCCAAGTTGCCTCACAGTAGGACTGAACTCGATACCTTATGATTGGGAATCAAGCTTCATGCCACCCAGCCATGGCTGCGCCTAGTTTTTATATGAACACGCGAGTTTTTATATAAATACGCGAGTTTTTATATAAATACGCGAGTTTTTATATAAATACGCGAGTTTTTATATAAATACGCGAATTTATATATACATATCTCAGTGAAAATTTACACATTCCTGCGACTATATGTGTATTTGCATGCCTGTTTATTTATGTATATGTGTGTGCTCATACACTACGTATATATTGATGCATTATTAAAACTATACATGTGCATATAAGCTTGCAGACAAGAATCGTATTTCCCATTTCTTTAGTCGATAAGTCTATAAAAACAATGACATTTTTCAAAATATGAATGAGTTATTGTACGTATACATATTCAACTAAAGATATATATATATATATATATATACATGCATATATATATATATATATATATATATATATATATATATATATATATATATATATATATATATATATATATATATATATTTGTATGTACATACACAATTATAGATATGTGTGATGCGTGTGTACACACACAAACAAACACGCACACACACACACATGTATATATATAACGACTGCAGCTGTTGTCTGCCTTAACAGATTATTGAACAACTGTCTCAGTGAAATTTGATTATTCTTTTATTCTAACATCACAATCTGAAATTGTTCTGTATCCTCCTAAGTTAATTAACTCATTTAAACTTCTAAATTAATTAATGATCATAATTTCTTACAAGCTATTTATTAATTTCATCGTGCTTAACATTATAGATATTAACGTGACTTAATTGTGTATCTGTACGAGAAATATTCACCCTATATCTAATATTTATCTTTGCATGAATAATCTTGCAATAATAGATGAGTGGAAAGGTTATTGGAAAATCAATTCTCAGAAATTTTATTCAAATCCGCATAGCAATTTCTCTTAGTTGACTTAGTTCTTGGTGTTAGGTCTGGAACAATGTAGAATAAAGCAGTAAAGTTTTTTATAATCTCGTAGCTATGTAATAAACATTAGAATGAAAATGTTTATTTAACTTAGCTTTATACAGATAGCAAAGCGTAGACTCATCTTGGAAAACAAAATTAATGAATGTTCCTGTAGTCTTCGGAATCTCTTGCTCAACTCGGAGAAATTTGGCATTCAATATCTCGATCTTAAACAGAAACTCTACAACTGTGTTTCCTAACCTGTGATATCTTTATACGTGTATGCACTAAGGCTCAGTTCAGCCGCTCGTCACAATTACGAAAATTTTAGTTCTTCAAATTTTGAATACTACTACAGAAGAATAAAGGGAGATTAGAGGAAGATGCGACTTTTTATCACAGTTTTGTTAGTTGGCTAAAAAGAAAAGACAAAACAAAATCGAAAAATAGCAAAAAAAAATAGCAAACACCTTTCTTCATAAAGAACTTCTTTTGGTTTATATTCATCTCTACCAACAGGCACAAAGCGGTATCATAAAATCATTGAACCTATGACATTCTTCTTTATATAATGGTTTAAACTTAAATACATGTAACTGAGAGAAGTGTGGTAAAACGCTTAAGGCTAAGTCATTTTTTAAACCGTGTATCGGACTAAGCCTATCGTTCAAAATCAGGACCTGTTCCTCCACCTCCATTCCATATATTTTATGATTCAAATAACACATTCTGGTGAACAGCGGCTATGATATAGGACGGATGTTCAATGTGCCACACAAAGGAATTGAAATAAGATCTACATATTTGTGATGTGAACTTCTTAAATCCACACACACCTGTTTAAACATGGAGTAATGCGATTTATATGGATTTATCTTAAAATTTTTATGGATTGTCGTAGGATAAATATCGATTTTTACATATAACTTATATTGATTTATCGAAACATATTTCTATTGATTTGCGGTAGGATTTATATTGATTTATCATACAAAATAGTGAGATTTCATGTAATTCATATTGGTTTATCATATGATTTATACTGAATTATCATATAGTTTATATTGTCTAATCATGGTATAATTTAGATATTTCCAGCCTTTTAACTATGTAGTTTAGGATTCAATCCCACCCTGTGGTAAGTTGAACAACTGTCTTCCACCATAATCTTCTTAGTTGAATTAGGAAAGTTGAAACTGCAGAATCCTGATGATAGAGAGTATATTTTTCTGAAGGCAGGGTTTACTGTTCCTTCACTTTCTTTAGCAATGCTACCCGTCTTTTAGGCTCATTTAATAAATAGATTCTATTACAATTTTTCACACTTTGACTCACTCTAAGGATACTACATTTCCTCCGCTAGATTCGGAAGCTTTGGAATTGATAGTGGGCGCAGACCTTCCTTCACTGTTTCAGGCATTTCAAAAATATTTGTGTTGTACTCTCCACATTTAACCATTCTACGCTTGAACTTCTCTGCATTAACATCCAAAATGTAAGATTTTTCTACGCTGGTGACGGAGACTCGTCTTATCCAAAGTTGATTGCATTCATTAGGCTGCATATTGTGATGAACTACATCTACCAACATTATCATGCATCTCCGAGCGCCAAGAAACACTTTTATTCCACCCTTTTAATTTTCTCTACTCTTTGTATTGTGTGTTAGTTGGATCTATGAATATAAATACTAATATAAAAGTTTAAAATAGGATAAAATCTTTTTAAGACTTTATCAAGTAGTCAGCTTGAAAGACCTCATAATGGAAATATTTTTAATTATTTCCTTTAAATATATTTATATATATTAAGGACATTACTATACATAAATGCTTCACGCTATGAGGGACTCTTAAAGTGAAAACTACCATAATAAATACACTGTATTCATTTTGGTAGCGTGAGGCATATATGTATAGTAACGCCCTTAATATAAATAGATACTAATATATTTATTCTCAAATATTCGTTGTCCGAAAGTATCCACTTTTTGCTTCCTCTCGTTTTGCATATATACATATATACATATTTTGCATGTTATACCCAAACTATTTTATACCAAACGATTATTCAATATATCTGATTTCCTTATCCGCATAATTTGCTTGTATATCTACTCAATTTGATCCCTCTTATAGCCATTTGTTAGCCTGTGGAATTGATCCCCTGTAAAGACATCTGAGTGTAAGTTTGAATCTTTTGAACACTACTAAGTGTCTTCTATAATGAGAATCTCTGGATCTCATCTGTGGACAACACGCACACACACACACACACACACACACACACACACACACACACACACACACACACACACACACACGCACAAACACACACACATACAAACACACACACATATACACACATACATACATATTCCCGTACACACATATGTGCATATATATATATATATATATATATATATATATATATATATATATATATATATATATATATATATATATATATATATGTATATATATGTACATACAAAGATAAATACATAGATATGCACGTACGTGCAAACAAAAAAGAACTAGGTGAAACTGCTCAAAAATATTCAGAAAATCATCGTAATATCTTAAGGAACATTAAAGAGAAAAAGTGTCCTAATATTTCATTAAAATGTATTAAATATTATTAACTTACATTACATAACATGTTACAACCAAGTGTCTGGACATTTCAAACGAATATATTAATAATACTCGAACACTGTTTATAATATTAATATATCTTATGAAAATCGGGAATTTCTGTTGCTTTGTATCAGGTAACTCGCCAAAATATAAGAGAAAAAGAAAAAAAAAAGATGGCTTTTGGTCTGGTGGCACTCCGTCGGTTACGACAACAAGGGTTCCAGTCGATCCGATCAACGGAACAGCCTGCTCGTGAAATTAACGTGCAAGTCGCTGAGCACTCCACAGATGCGTGTACCCTTAACATAGTTCTCGGGGAGATTCAACATGACGCAGAGTGTGACAAGGCTGGCCCTTTGAAATACAGGTACAACAGAAACAGGAAGAAAGAGTGAGAGAAAGTCGTGGTGAAAGAGTCCAACAGGGTTCGCCACCATCCCCTGCTGGAGCCTCGTGGAACTTTAGGTGTTTTCGCTCAATAAACACTCACAACACCCGGTCTGGGAATTGAAACCGCGATCCTACGACCATGAGTCCGCTGCCCTAACCACTGGGTCATTGCACCTGCTCTGGCTTTTAAGCAGTTAAGGTAGGGAGTGTTAGGAATTTCAGCGACAAGTTACTGTTGAAATAAAAGGTTGCTCTAGACAGATGCATTGATGGAAATACTATTCATACATATAAGAGGAGTGGCTAGCTGAACCTTGTCCTCTGGCAGCTCAAAGATATTTTAATGTAGCCATTTTGGCATTCAATGTAGAATGTTAGTAAGAGTTAAATACTCTTTATAAGGTATTCGATATTTAGTTGCACGCGCTCTCATAAAGGGGATTAGGATTTCTAAAAAGATCCAGGATTTAAGGGTATCGCGAAAGGCCTTAAGTGAACACATAATAATATGGGCTGGAATGGAACTTCCAAAGGTTAAAATATCTCCATTTTATAAATGCTCGGACTCTACGACGGTACCACAACGAATAAACACAGGTAAAAAAGTGCTTTCACCTTATTCATTGCGATTATCACAAACAAAATTATCTGTCCAGCTACAAAAAACTCAACCTTATATATTGCGAAAATTTAAAAACACTTTAGTTATTAGCAACGGAAGCAGTACCGAGAGGGAACCTTCATTTCAAACTGAACATTGATGTCTTAAAATACCGAATGCTGCGTTATTATCCTTGACAGATCCTATCACATAGGCACTTGGTGGTGAATAAAAAGCAAACTCATAGTGTGTAACAAAGGAAAGTTGTCTATCATATATATACATGCATATATGCTTGGTGCATAAAAGCACACACACACAAATCGTAGCAGACGAGAATCGTCTGTCATGCTCTTATGCACTAAGCGCCAATATAAAATAATTTCTAAAGGCTAATAACGTGGTATCTGGCGTCCAGACAAGACAGTCATGTCCAGTTGGCTGCACAGGTTACTTTTTGGTTTTAATAATGCTTCTGTTGCTACGAACTTGCCTTTCACCCTTTCGGGGTTGATCCAATTACTTGGCCCCCTCCCCAAACTTTCAGCCTTTTTGTCTAGAATAACTAAATTTTTATAAGGTTGCTTGGTATTTATGATATCAGTTTGAAAAGATGCATATATTTTACATACAGCCTTACCTATATACATTTGTATACGCAAACAGACGATAACAAGGCAGATACGAACTCTACATGGTATATGAAAATTGATGTTAACAAGAAATTCTTTACAAATGCTGATTAAATATCCATATGATTTATAGAACGTCTGATTCGGTGACAGGAGGTATAAAGAACGTGAATTTTCTTATGCCTCACGAATACTGAAAATATGTGATCCTTACTATTAGCAGTTTTTCTCATTCCCACTCTAAATGTGTAATACATGTATTTACTTTCTACACCACCTGTCTTAGTCTGTTGTTTTTTTAAAATTCTTCCTATATATATATATATATATATATATATATATATATATATATATATATATATATAGATATACAGTTGTAAGTTGCAGAAAAACAAAAGACAAAGACATGTGTATAAACAACAAACAGGTGTATTAGTTTAACGCTCGGGAAGGTAAGAAAGTCTTTTACGCTTTGAGCCTACACTCTTCAACAGAAAGTAACACGAGCAAATAAACAGAGAATAAAAAAAAATCTTTATACATGTATATACATAGATACATGCATATTGACATACATACATACATACACACATACATACATACATACATACAAATATATCTTGAGTTTATATGATTAGCAGAAGAGAAAATGGAGATACAATATAAACATCATTTAAAATAGTATATAAATTAACCTGCATCTCTTTGGAAAGCAGTAAAACCTAATGTATTAATTCAAACAACTAGTAAATATTCTTACGAATATTAAAATATAAAAAAACGTGAAACTAACATTTGTGGATTTTGTATCAAGAACTATAGAGATCACAGTATGCATCTAATCTAAGCAAGTTCAAATCCCATTCGTTCCTTTGAGTAATAAATTTGCTAAGTTATAAAAGTTCCTCTAAGAATAAGTATTGATATTGTGTTCAAGCAATAAATACCTAGCAAGGCATGAGATAGGATGATTCCAAGCGGGATTTGAACGCATTAGTAAGAGGCATGTAGCTTAATACTTCACGAAATATTTGCCTGTCAGTGTAATGTTTCTGCAACCAATCTAATTCTCTTTTACATTTTCTGCCAATACAATATGAACCGATTTTCATTTCTCGTGTGTATTATTTAAGACTTGTATATGTATGCGATGTAATGTATGTATGTATGTATGTATGTATGTATGTATGTATGTATGTATGTATGTATGTATGTGTGTCTATGTGTGTGTGTACATACATCCATATAATCGCGCATGCATATATACACACAGACAAAGGCCACATAAACAACGCACACGTTTATTAGATTTTCCTTTGCAACTACAGAAAGCATTACACTGATATAAATAACGAACACGCCTGTTAATAATCTAGACAATATCCACATGTATACACAATCTCTTATCAAAAAGTTTAAATTAAACTTGACGCACCGAGATATCAATTAAATAAATATATATGATTAAATAACCGAGAATCTGTTACTTTCGCTCTTACTTCTAATTATCTATCCATAAACCATTCACAATTGCTTTCTTGTGCTGCAAATTATTTAAACCAAGTTATTCGCTTTCTTAGACATTATAAGTATTAGCATTAATATAGAGAACGTTGTTTTTGGCAATTAGAATTGCAAAGCCTGCTTCTCCACACACTCTATTCTGCACTTTGAATTTGTTGTTGTTTCTCTATGCTGTGTAGCAACCCATCACAAATCTGATCATGTAGGCCTATGATCAAAAATATTCCGGTCTTGATTACCTCCATCCTGCATTCAAGGCAGTATATTGACAATTACAATTACTATGTTCTTTCTTGTTTTTAAAATTACTTTTGTTACATACGTTAGCTATGCTTTGAAGACATGAATGCTTTTTCTCGTAAGTTAAGCGACAAAATATAAACATTCTTGCTGGCTAGAGTACTTTTCCGTCTGTCTGTTTATTTTTCTGTCTGTCTGTTTATTTTTCTGTCTGTCTGTTTCTCTGTTCGTCTGTATGTTAGTCTCTCTCCATTTTCCTTTGCCGTTGTTTGTCAATCTCTAACCACTTGATGTGAAGTGAAACAATAAAATCTGAAGAATACCACGCTGTGCGGTATGTACTCGAAATTACCACTTCATGTCAGCGTGGACAGACATTAATTTATCGGTGATGTGCCGCTTACAGCGATTAACGAAACAGTGCTGCGGTACCTACTCAAAGCAAAGTGGACAGGACAATGCCTTACGAATTAACATTTATTATTAAATGTAAAACTTGATATATTTTGACATCTTGTATTAGAATTTCTCGTGTTGCATAATTATCTCTTGCGGTTAATGTCGCCACTGTTGCTGTTGTTCTTGTCACAAACATCGTATGAAATATAATTATCTTATGCCAACATGATATTGACTTACTATATTTGTATTAACTCATTGATTTATCAAATTCTGAGTCTTTCTGGATTCGCTCGTTTTAAGTTACTCGAAATACGTTAGTTTCTTTCTGAATTTCCCTTAACGAATCTTAGTCTCACCGAATAAAACTCTTTTACTTAGAGGTTGTTCTGATAATTTCTGTTATAAAGCATTTTATATAAGTACACACACGGTAATCTTCTCGCTCACAGACTACGAATAATCTAATATCTCATATTTTGATTTCAGGATTATTAATTCATCGTTCTCGAAGACCATGCAACAAAATAAATGCTCTGTTATTAATTCATATTTTCATTTCTTTCAGATATATTGAAGTATTTGCAAGTGGTATCAGTCACAACCAATCGTGTCGATGAATGTATCATGAACTCTATAAAGTAAAGATGGTTCGTGTCCAGTCTAATATTTTAGTTTTAAATACAGTGGATAGCAAAATGAGCAGAGCACCATTTTCTATATTAAGATTCATATTTTCTTGAGCTGATAAACAATTATCCGTAATCAAGCCATGATTATATATGTAGCCACTTCCCAGGGGAAGAGTGCATGCAAGACTGCTGTTGTTGTTAATAGTTATCTGAAATTTTTCGTTAATAATTTTTCAATATGTTTTTGCTTCTATGAAATGTTTAAGGATGAGTTTTTAATGTTAAATGCTTTTTTCCGTTTCAGAGTTCTCTAATGATTAAATATGAGAAAAGAAATGTACCACAATCCACTATAAAATTGTATACGAGTCGTATTTTCTCATTCCATAATTTTATATACAATTAGAGGTGATAAAAGTAACTAAATCAAGAGCAGACGAATGAGACGATTAAATATTTTAATATTAAATGTATTTTTCCATGTTTTTCTTCTTAGTCTTCATATATTCACTCTTGTATAAATATATTTAATTTTATTTAAAATAATAACGCAAAATATTTTAATTTTGCTCTCACTAAAGAAAACAGTATTAGTCAATCATAATGAAACAATGATAATTAGGGTAGAAGAACTATGAAAAACCTTAGGACATTCCAACTTCAAATCATTCCATACTTTAATTGTATGGTTGTTTTTCTGGGGTCGGTGAAATAAGTACCAGATTATAGATTCAGCAGTCGATTAAGTCGACTACAATAATCCTCCAAATGTGTGTCCTTCTACTTATTTAAACAATCATTACTTTTGATTAAAATGTGTTTGTCAAAATCATTAGAGAGCTGGAGAAAATATCTTATTTAGCTAAATCCAATAAGGTTTTGAATTCATCATGAAAATATACGGTGGTACGGCGGCGAGTGATATCGACATGAACGATAGACCAGTACGTTATAAACAAAATCTGGTGAGACATTTCTATTCATCAATTTGCAAGCTAAATGTATATATATATAGGAAAATGTGTTTTGTTGATGTTTTAGCATTGATGTATATATAATTTTTTTTAATGTCTAATTTATAACTATTTCATAGAATGATATATTCACTATAAATAAAATGGCTTAATCAGTTGACAGTTGGTTATGTATATATCACGTTTTATCCTTTTTTTAGATTTTCGTCATAATACACAAACTTGCTGAGATTGTATCTTCCAGTTGTTAACTCTTATACCGATATTCATGAAAGTTTCAAGTGTGTAACTTATTTTGTCAATGACTAATGGTCGAGTTGCTAATTATAGGACCCAAGCAACAGAAGTGGCGTGTTATGTGAAATTGATTATTGGGCCCCGTGGTGGTGGTAATATTGGTAATATCACATAACATACCACCTCTGTTGCTCTTCGGTGAATCTTATATGCAAACTCTGCGGTGCTCTTTATATTGGAGAAACAGGGCGAAGTTTTGGGGATCGCATTCGCGACACGTCAGAAACATAATGCTATGTATGCCAGGACAACATGTCGCCACCTACTTCAACACTGATTGCCGATTTATCAGTGTGTAGTATAGCCTTCTACCACGGATCCTCCTTCTCTAGGAAAGGAAAGGAGCAACGTATCATATTTCATGTTGGTACTATGTCTTCAAATGTTTTGAATGAACGTTTTTTTTCTTTCATCCTTTCATCTCCTCTTAATTCTTTTTTACTTTTTTTATCCTCTTTCCACCCTCTCTCTGCAACATTCCAATATTTACTTACCTCTACTCTTTTCATCACCCTTTCCTTTCTGCACGCCCTCTCATATAACTTCTGTTTCACGTTAGCAGCCTTTTTTATTCTGCGTCCATTACCAGTTTTTCCTCTTTTTCTTCTCCTTTTCTCTGCCTCTTGACGAAGGATTGACGACAAGTTCACTGTACCCCTTTCAATTGCCGATGCAGAGCTGCTAGATTATTGCCTGATTATATATATATTGGAGACACCCTTCGGTCAGGAATGACCATGGGATTGCACCTAGAAAGTTACCTTCAGAGGTATAGGTCCAGGCAAGGTTGTTTATGGAAGACCAGAAGTCACCCATCCATACCAGCCTCCCCTCTCCACGCCACCAATGTTATCTAAGAGAAAGGCAAAGGCCGATACAGCTTGGCCCCAGTGACGTCGCAACTCATTTCTACAGCTGAATGAACTAGTGCAACAAGAAATGAAGCGTTTTGCTCACGCAGCCCGGTCCAGATTTCGAACGCCCAATCTCACGGTCGTACATTCAACGCTCTAACACCTGAGCCGCGCGCCTTCACACACACACACACACACACACACACACACACACACACACACACACACACACGCGCATATATATAATCAAAAGAGGCAACAGGATATCCAGAAGTAATGCAGTACGACCGTTTCAAGCGATCCCGTTTAATTGAAGAATGTGTGTGTGTGTGTGTGTGTGTGTGTACATGCATATATATGTATATATGTACATATACATATATATATATATATATACATATATATATATATATATATATATATATATATATATATATATATATATATATATATATATATGTACATATATATATATATATATATATATATATATATATATATATATATATATATATATATATATATATATGTACATATATATATATATATATATATATATATATATATATATATATATATATATATATATATATATATATATATATATATATATATATATATATATATATATATATGTATATATGTATATATATATGTATATATATATATATATATATATGTATATATATATATATATATATATATATATATATATATATATATATATATATATATATATATATATATATATATCTGTAAATATATGTGACACTTATTCAGTAGCTATGATAAAACTCCAAGCTTCGGATGCCAGGATGTGGGGTCCACACCAACATCTCTTCAGTTATCCAACTACCGGAAACTCTTTTGAAAAGTAACCATCAACCCATAACGAAGATTAAAAACATTATTTTTAGGTTTTTACATAGGTATAGGGTTAAGGGTTGTATTTTCTCACATACAGTTTTTCTGTTTTTTCTCCCCTCCAAACTTTTTTCCGTGCGATTATAGACACGTACAAGGAACTTTATATGTGCGCGCTTGTAGGTGCGCGCGTGGATACGTGCGCATGTAGATATATACGTGCGCACATTGAGATATGTGCGTGCGTGTATGATATACGCAGGTTTATACGCGTTCTGTCACTACACAGTAATTTCCCTTTGTCGGTTTATTCCCCTTTGTTTTGAATTTTTCCCTATGGGTTAACGGTTATTTTTGAAAAGAATTTCCGGTAGTTGGATAACTGAAGAGATGTTGGAGTGGACCCCCCACCCTGGCATCCGAAACTCGGAGTTTTATCATGGCTACTGAATAAGTGTCACATATATTTACAGATAAATTCCTCTATTTGCATAATATCGAGGTCTCTTTCTTTTGTTGGCATTGCTGTCAAATATACATACATATATATATACACATATATATATATATATATATATATATATATATATATATATATATATATATATATATATATATATATATATATATATATATATATATATATATACATATATATACATATACTTATGATAGTAGTCTCTCGTAGTCTGAGAGAAACGATTATACTATATATTGCTGAACAACATGCACAAATGATTTGTTTATAGTGATAAAACATATGCGCTCCACTTTAGCACCCCCTCCCATCTCATCGAATCGACGTTGCTTCAATAATTGCACCGTGTACCACAAGTCAGAATTTGGGAATCTTGAATTTTGTCCTGTCCTCATGCCTTCCAATTATTTGTTTGTTTGCACTACTTTGGTTACTTCTTTCGTTGATACGGATGTTCCTGATTTGTTCAGGTGCTGTGTTTGCTGTTTTAATTTCCTCGCCGCCCATACTTCTTTCCAAAATTCTTCAACTTCTCTTGCTGATAGTACTGCACTGATTTCAATTCTAGTTTTATCAAGTTCTTGTTAGAATCATTTTAGATTGGAGTATTGGAGTTAAACAGCTTATTTTGTTCAAGAATCTTTCACGTTTTCCATACCAACTTATTTTTGTGCTTTAGAAAGTATATCATTCTTTAAACGTTCTTTGTTCTTTTGTTTCATGTACAACTTATTTTGTATTTCTCTACTTTTCTTTCTTTGTTGGTTTTTCGTA
Organism: Octopus bimaculoides; assembly: GCF_046866305.1. Classification (NCBI taxonomy): domain Eukaryota; kingdom Metazoa; phylum Mollusca; class Cephalopoda; order Octopoda; family Octopodidae; genus Octopus; species Octopus bimaculoides. The sequence continues at coordinate 121,090,911 of NC_142929.1, read as the reverse complement.
GTGCAATTTGGTTATCATTTTCATTAAGGACTGACAGATCCTTTCTTTTATTTTCGTATCTTCTGGTTATTAGTATTCCCTATTGATTGTTTATGTTTTGATATTTCTACCTGGGTAGATTTGAGGGATTATCCAACTTCCTTAGCCTGATCATATTGACGCTTGCTGCTGTTGCTATTACGTCTGTGATGGCCAAACCTATGTCTTTTTTGTTTTTGTTTTACTATCTTATTATTAATTCTAATATTTGGCAAATCCATTCGATAGTTTATACTAAGTTCTACGTCTTTTAATTCTCCGATTATATCCAATTTTAAAGTATCATAAGCATGGTTTCCGATTTCATTGATTCCAAGTCTTAGGTTTTCTTCGCATTCCTTCCTGTTTCTATTTTTTTCTTATGCTGTTCTGTTTTGATGCATTTTAATCTCCATCGAGTAGGCGTAGCGTTTGAATTTTTTGTTTGACGTTTCGTTCCACGTGTTGTCTATATTCGTATACACTAGCTATTTATATTATTTTTAGATATCCTATGGTCAGTATTTGTATGTCTAGTTCGTTGTTTTTCGTTATTTAATCATCATCATCATCGTCGTCGTCGTCGCCATCATTATTGTCTTGTCTAAATCACCTTAACACCACTCATAGTTTGAAGGACATACATTACCAATGCCTTTCACTACTAAAACTCTTAACCACACCCTGAAACCATCGTTTCTTTCAAATTCTTGATCTCCTCAATTTACTAATTTTATCCTTTTTTTAGAGCTTGTATGCAAATAAAAAACTACAACCAGCCTGTTTCTTTTCAATACTCTTCTCATGTAGGCCTTCATTTCTTGCCCACTATCTCACTATATATCTCATTCTCTTCTATTTATTTCACACTTTCCCTCTTTCGCCGTCACTCTTTCTCTGTCACTATCTCCATGAATCCCACTCTTTGTCATCCTCTATATACATTTTTTTTCGCATTAACCATATATATGGAAATATTTCCATCAATTCCTGCCTAACTTAAAATGTTATAACTGAAGAAGACTTAAGAAATGAATGCATTTCCTTTTATTTATGACAGAAAACTGAAACGTACGCATGATTTGAAAATATCACTATTCTGTTTGACTAAAACATTATAGACGTGGGCTGTGGCCTAGGGCACGCTTTGAATTCACAAGAGAAAGCTGTATGAATTTTATAATTCACTCTTTTACTCTTTTACTTGTTTCAGCCATTAGACTACTGCCAGAAATTTCATGAATATTTACATTTGGTAAAATACCTGTGGTTTAGCAAATTATATTATTTTAAACGTAGCTTTGTAAGATAGGACTTAAATTCAGTACAAAAGGTTCCTCTCTCTTTGATTGATGCGCCTTAATATAACAGTTTAATACCTAGTTGGTGATTATTGCATTACCAAGATTTGAGATGATAATGGTAAATGTATTATAATAGTATAGTTTTAATCATACTATTATCTTTACATTGCAGTTAGATAAAGAGATGAGAAGCAAGCGGCCTTCTGAAACAAACACGTTTGAGAAAGAATCGTTAAACTAAAATATATTTTTGGAGATTTAATTTTCATTAAAAACTCCCTTTTCAATTCATTGTGAATTTGAGTAACAACCGTTTATATTTCTTTCTCTATACTTCCATTTAATTCCAGAATATGAAATTGAAATTTAACATAGAACAAACATTTACTTACCAGAAGTTGCGCCACTTTAGAAGCGATCATTATTACTTTTATATTTAAGCATTATAAACGACGATCATTTAAAATTTAGGATATCTTTTAAGATAAATTTTTTAAAAAATCTTTCAAAACGGTCCTCTCCTGTTATAATCAGGGAAAATTTGTGAAGCCTGAGATTATTACTTCCGCAATTATAAAAGGCGGTTTTCAAATTTCAACACAAAAATCAATATGATACCATATGCCACACAATTTTTTATGTGTCATTCAATGTTCATGTGTGCAATGGTAATGTGTTGTATTTTATATATTCTTTTTACTTCAAAATTACCAAAGCTTTAATATAAATTATGTCTGTATATATATTTTAATCAATAGTCAATACGTATGTGGTATTTATATTGGTGTTTCTATTTTTTATCTTATTCTATTAGGGACTTCAAAAGATATTTAATGCTTCTTATCAGATTTGTCTCAAAACTAATAGTTGCATAATCTACAAACCACAATATGACTTATGTCGCTGCTGTCTTCTGTGGTAATGAAATAAATTTTGTCTCATGTATATAATACGTCCTACAGATTTGTATCACTGTAAATACATTGTTATGATACTAAACCTAATAGTTGTATAATATTACGATATTTTGTTATACAAGATTTGTATCTATGTATTGGTAGATAGCGAGAGAGAGAAAGCTAGGTAGCTAGATACATACATAAGCGCTATGGTTATATATAGTACGGAGCATGATGATAAAAGAAATCCTCATTAGCTGATATATTAGAAATCCTGATAGAAAGTCCAGTGATAATGCTTTTAAGGGCATATAAAAGAATAATTAGACTGGACATTGACATATTGTAGCGACCCATTCGGTTTATGGTAAGGGTAATATAGCTTCGCATGTAAATCAAGGGTTACATCTTAAAGAAGTAGCTACTGTAGTGCTATTTTCGAATGGGACAGAAAGATTATATATTTTTTTAAATCTCATACAGAGCCGCCGGGTACTATCAACAGGCAGTCAACAAATATCCGTGGCTATTAGAAGAGCATCATCCCTGTATAGACATTCGGGTAGGCTAGCGAAGCGTTGAAGAACGAGATGAACCAGGTCGAGCGCTAAATCTAGCATATACATAATTTGTGACCAATTTCTTACAACACAAAGATCCTGATTTAAAAATACATCGAATCGATATTAGATGTCATTATTTCTCTATTTCCACTCCAGTATTTATTCCTCATATTGATAGAATGAAACAAATTTTAGAGAGAGTTTGAAATTTATGCAGACTTTAAGCAATCAAATAATCTGAAGTTTAAACTTGTAAACAAATTAGATTTTCAATTCATATTAAATATCCAATACTGCTAAATGCATGATTGTTTCGTTCACATTCATCACGAGAACTTCATTCTGCTGCAATGTGTTAAAAGCAATATAAATTAAGTAGAGGAATGCATTCTTGTTGCGGAAAAGCCTACAAATAAACATTAAATGTAATGAAATTATTCAGTTGGTAACGGAATCTGTGTCAGACATTGTTCCTGCTGGAGCGTGACAAACATTCTACAAATATGTACCTCGTACAGGAATGGAAAAACGCTTCAGCAGATAAGTGAAACACAATGGCAAGAAGGTCATCTTGGAGATTAATTGCAACTCTACACGACCGTGGACATACATACAAAACCTATAGTCTCACTCTATTACATACGTTCTCATACATACACACTATATGAATCACATGAATTTTTATCGGTGTTGTACTCTTATGGATGTGAAAAAAAATCAATCAGTTCGCCTATGACATTACATAATTTACTGTATTGCTCAGAGACAGCAGAGATCAACGTGATCGAATGATGGAAAGAAAATTGATACCAAGAAACAACTGTTCAATTTTCCCATTCGTTAATTCCAGTGATACTGTTTGCATTCCAAATATATTTAGTAAATTATGAAAACCTTCGTAGATAACCTGGAAATGATATATGTAAATTAGCAAAACATGGCTAGATGAACTCCGTCGTTTAATTATTGAGGACAATAACTACTGAAAAACTTTTCATGTTTTTTACCATTTCCGAGACTATAATTAATGTATTTTTTATTCAAAATTTAGAAACAAAAAAGAAAACATGATTTACTCATCATACAGATGTTATTATCTAGTTAGTTAATAATCTCTATCACAGTGCATTGCTTTCTTTTTCCATGTAAGTCGCTTTAGGAAAGTTACAATTATCATTATTTTTATTATCAATATGGTTATCAACAACTTTGTTGTCGCTGTCATCGTCATTATCGATGTTATTTTCATGATCATCATTTTTTTCTGTTCGCGCAATTTGCCAAAATTACCATTTTGCCGCCATGAATACAACATTTCTAACTTGACATGATTCCAGAAAGTACATTTATATATTCTATTTTCTTTTTCTATAGAGTGAATAATGACCGTGGTAAGAAAGTGGCTTTTGAAGAGCAAGCTCTTTTGTGAAATGATAGATAGATGGGTAAATATCTAGATAGTTATATGGATAGGTAGATGAAGAAATGAATAAATGTGTAGATGAGTGTTAGCTAAATAAATAGAGAAATGGGTTGATAGATGGTTAGATGGACAGAGAGACAGAGCGATAGACAGTTATATATATATATATATATATATATATATATATATATATATATATATATATATATATATATATATATATATATAAACGCCGGTGTTAAAATGGGGGTAGCTGGTGAAGGAAAATGTTCTCTATGTGGCTTGTGTGTTTTCTGTACTCTGGTCATTATTATTTTCTTGTCTACGTTTTGTTTGTAATATCCTGTACCCAGATATGCACCTATATATACAAGTAGACGTAGGTATGCACATACCTGTACGTATATATGCATATACTCATTTATTATATATATATATATATATATATATATATATATATATATATATATATATATATATATATATAGAAAGAGAGAGAGAGAGAGAGAGAGAGAGAGAGAGAGAGACAGTGAGATAGACAGATAGATAGATAGATAGATAGATAGATAGATAGATAGATAGATAGATAGGTATATGTGACGAGATATTAAATAAATATATGTTCAACGAAGTAATTTGCTGAAATATTTTAGATCATTACACAACGTTATTTTGACGGTATGTGCATCTCTGGTCACAGGCAGAAGTTTTGGGGAGCATCATAGCCGTGTTGAGAGGAATTTGGGGGGGCTTGTGTAATTCACCTTTGGAAACAAGGGTGTTTTGTTCATCATCCTTAAACGACCCTTATTCAGGGACGTTTTGATCGGGATGGGCTACTCGACCTGAAGACCTGAAGAAAATTCTAACTGGGCTTCATCTGGAAGGTCATGCGATTTTAATCTTAATATGACATCACCATGTCGTGCAACATATGATTGTGATGCATGTTCCTGGTGTACCCTTATCAGACGGGTAGTCAAGATTGTATTCTGGGCTTCGTATATTCTACTCCAGTGTCACTTTGATGGCATGCACTCTTTTCTCACTCAATAAAAATACAAATAAAAATACAAATAATAATAATAATAATAATAATAATAATAATAATAATAATAATAATAATAATAATAATAATAATAATAAGAAGAAGAAGAAGAAGAAGAAGAAGAATAGTATAAACAAGTGTACTTGATCGAGTGAGTAGAGGCGCAATGGCCTTGTGGTTAGGGCAGAGGACTCGCGGTTTCAATTCCCAGACCAGGCGTTGTGAGTGTTTATTGAGCGAAAACACCTAAAGCCCCACGAGGCTCCGGCAGGGGATGGTGGCGAACCCTGTTGTACTCTTTCACCACAACTTTCCCTCACTATTACCTCCTGTTTCTGTTGTGCCTGTAATTCAAAGGGTTAGCCTTGTCACACTGTGTCACGCTGAATTTCCCCCGAGAACTACGTTAAAGGTACTCGTGTCTGTGGAGTGCTCAGCCACTTTCACGTTAATTTCACGAGCAGGCTGTTCCGTTGATTGGATCAACTGGAACCCTCGACGTCGTAAGCGACGGAATGCCAACAACATTATGATTTCCAGTATCTTCTAAAGCACGAGAATTCTTTACACATAGCAATCTTCAGAAGTACAACGGGTATATTCTTGTGAATATATAAATAAATAATCATATCCTCATTATTCTTTGGACAAGTTTTTAAATAATAATGATAATCCTTTGTGCAATGAGCAAAATCCATAGATTATCTTACTGAAAGGAAATATTCTATAATATTTGAAATGACTATCATTATGACTAGACCAAACATCGGAATGATTTCGGCCCATTTGTCTTAATAATATGCCAGTCAACTTCTCTACTACTAGTAGTAGTTATAGTGACAGGATCTAATCAATTACAACAGCCTGAATGGTCAACTGGTATTTATTCTATTGATTCCGTAGTATGAAAGACAAAGTCGATGTCGGTGGAATTTGAACTCAGAACGTAAAGACGGACAAACTGCCGCTAAGCATTTTGCACGACGTGTTAAGGATTCTACTAGCTCACCGCCTCATATACGACTGCTACTACTACTACTACTACTACTACTCCTACAGCTGCTTCTGCTGCTGCTGATGATGATGATGATGATAATAATAATAATAATAATAATAATAATAATAATAATAATAATAATAATAATAATAACAATAAATCTTAGGGATGGGTTATCGCAGGATCCAAATATCATGTCAACCCATAAGTTCTGTCCGAATTTTGAATAAAGAAAACAAATGATCAAATGTTATATTTAATTGAAATTTAATCATCAATGTAAATCTGTTTTGGTTTCAAAGCGAAGAACTCTGAAATTTCAGTTTTGAACGCCCCCTGGCTTGCGAAAGTTGTGCCCTCCAAATGATTCTGTAAACTACGAAGGAAATGATAGTCTAAACGAGCAAGGTCGGGAGAATAAGGTGGATGAGGATTTTTTCCCAACCAAGCTCTTTGATCTTCTCTGATCTTTGCAGTGTGGGGTCGCGTTTTGTCCTGATGAAACATCACTCCTTTTCGATTCACTAAAGCGGGTCTTTTTTTCTTCAATGCTTGGTTCAAACGGTCTAATTACTGACAGTAGACTTGAACATTGATTGTTGCATTAGGTGGCAACAATTCAAAGTGAATTACTCCTTTGCCATCCCACCAGTTAGAGAGAAGAACCTTTTTTCCTTGGACTTTCTTTCTCGGTTGTGGATGGGCTTTTTTCATTTTTACCAAGTCACTGTTTACGACGTTTAACATTTCAACAGAAGATCCATTTTCCGTCACCAGTCACAAGTCTAACCAAAAAGGATGAAATGAGCTTTCGAGAATGGAGAGAAGATCAGATGTCAAATCGGGATTTGCGGTTGCTTTCGGACAATTCCTGAGGCACACATTTTCCAAGTTTAGGAACCTTTCCATGTTGTTGAAGATGACGATGAACAGTTGTATGGTTTGAACTAAGATTTATTGCCAATTCTTCAACCGACAATGCAGGATTTTCTTCAAGTAATGCCTCAAGGAGCTTATAATAAAACTCAACTGGACGTCCTGTTCGATCTACATCTTCAAGGCTGAAATCTCCACTTCTGAATGTTGCAAACCGTCTTCTGCAAGTTCTTTCATTCAAGCATTCTTTCCCATAAACTGAGTGTATGTTTCGAGTCGCTTCGGCTGCAGAGTTTCCTATTTTGTACTCATAAAGCATTGTGTGCCTTAAATGCTCTTTGGATACTTCCATGTTAGAAAGGGGTTTAATCAAAGAAATTTTAATTCTATTATTCTGTAAAATAATATCTAATTAGTTTAAATGTATACAAATGCATAAAAATAATTTTTAATTCCATTAGGCATTCTAAAATACAATTAAATTTCATTCAATTTAAAAAAAAAAAGAAGGTAAAACCGGACAGAACTTATGGGACACCTTACATGAAAAGTTTTTTCTGTTATCGATACTTGGAAGGATGAAATGAAAAGATGGCTGAGTATGGATTGGTGGGCAAAAATGAAAAGTTACTTCCTATAATACCGTATTGTGTGTAATCTCCGAATCCACCAATTCTATTGAACCACCACCGTTAAATAATGAAGAAATAATGATAATATTAAAAATAATACTGATAATCATGAAGCAAAAATAATACCAACAATAACAATGGCTTCTTACACGAGTCATTATCCACTCATTAAAAAGTAGTACGAAAGTACAGAGGATTTTTATTGACATACGTATTTGGCAGTTGTTTAAATGCTTTAACGAGCAAAGAACACCGTAAATCGTACACATCTGCAATTGAAACTCCTCAAGTTTTTGTCGTGAGCTCTATCAAATTGTTCATCAAAGGTATGATAATACTGATAATAATTAATGATGATGATGATGATGATGATAATAATAATAATAATAATAATAATAATAATAATAATAATAATAATAATAATAATAATACAATAGTAAATATAATACTGACGACAATGATAATAAAACGACGGCATAATAATTATTTTATGTGTTTCTTGTCTAGATTTGCTTATAATGTATTAATGCATTTCTTCTTAGATGTTGAAATCGTTTACAATGAGAGAAATTCATTCGATCGATCGGAGGAAATCATTGAAAGATGAAAGAATCGAACAGCAAAAAATATTAATTTTGTGATAATTAATTACTTCATTGGCGTAAACGAAAAATTTGTTGGATAAAAGAAAAAAAAAATCATACTAAAATATTTGCAAGCACTACTAACTTGCATACGCAGCAGACAAAATACGCACATACATGTGTATACATATCTATCTATCTATCTATCTATCTATCTATCTATCTATCTATCTATCTATCTATCTATCTATTTATCTCTCTCTCTCTCTCTCTCTCTCTCTCTCTCTCTCTCTATATATATATATATATATATATATATATATATATATATATATATATATATATATATATACGTGTGTGTGTGTGTGTGTGCAGATGTATAAATGTGTATGTATGTATGTGTATATATATATATATATATATATATATATATATATGATGGCCGTCCACTCTTGACTGAGGAAGACCATTGCTCACTTTTAAGAACATTGTGCGTTCTTCTGCTTTTGCGGCTGCGTTGGAGGCTGATGAGCCTTGCTCTTGACAAACTTACAGGAACTGTAAACATTGCAAACCACACTTTCTCCATTCACTACACTAGCAGCGCGCTTTCGAGCAGCACGCTTGAATTCTTCATGCAAAATACATGCTCTCTCAAAGGTGTCGACCCCCTCCTTAACCTGCCTTCTCCATCTGTGTAAATTACAGGCATTGCACTTCCAGTAGGCCTCCTGCATATCATTGGCCTTTAATGAGGACTTAGCACAGTCCGTAAGTCGCAGCCTTGGATTCTACCGAGGACTCTTTCCCTGAACAATTTTTCCATCTGGCATCTTTTTAGGGATCTTGCTATCCGTCATTGTAAAACATTTATGTAGTCCATCCTAACCGGTGCTTGTGCATCATCGCCTGAATACTGAAGACATCAGCGTTCCTCAGGACTTGTGTGTCTGGAGCTTTTAAGGTCCGGCCAACATGCAGAGTGTGCCTCAGACATCTCTGATGAAAGTGTTCATATATATATATGCTATACTGATATCCTTTTATATTGTTTCAGTTATTTGACTTCAGTCATGTTGGAGCACCGCCTTTAGTCGAACAAATCGACCGCAGGACTTAATACTTTGCACGCCAATTACTTATTCTAGCGGTTTGTTTTGGCGAACCGGTAAGTTACGGGGACGTAAACATACCATCATGGGTTGTCAGGGGGGGGCAAACATATACACACACACACACAGATATATACATACATATATATATATATATATATATATATATATATATATATATATATATATATATATATATACGACAGGCTTCATTCAGTTTCCGTCTACCAAATCCAAATCCGCTCACAAGGCTTTGGTCGGCCCGAAGCTAAAGAAGTCACTTCCCCATGCAGTGGGACGGAACCCGGAATCAATTAGTTGGGAAGCAAGCTTCTTATTACACAGCCTACGAAATTTAAATGTCGATCAAACCGATGCATTTGTGAAGAATCAAAGTGGCTTACTCAATAAATTAAGTTTAAAAATTCATGCACTGCACCAACAACGCTGTCAGTTTCCCCGACATAATACTTAAATCACAAAATTGTAAACATTATTGTTAGAAACCTAAAGGAAATTTTTAGTGTGGGAATGTATATCTAAATACGCGCATAATATTTTAATTGATTCGGCCAAATATAGTAACTGATGTCTTTTTACAATTTCATAAGATATTCATTTAACATCACCATGAATTACTACAAAAAGACATTGAAGTATAATGAAACACAAGAAGAAATTGGTTTGCTAAGAGAAAATTACAATAACACGAAGAGACAAAACATATTAAAGGCCTATGTAGTTTTCAAAACTGTCATTTCAATATAAAAGTATGCGATACTAATGCCGAACACATCTGTTACTACTGAATAAACATAAATGTAATAAAATTTTTAAGGCAAATTCAATTAAAATGAGTTATTCTTATGAAAAAATATTGCTGTCATTATTTATTATCAAAACAATTTTAAGAACTCCGAATCTAATTAAAACATCAACTTCCTTAAGTTTTACTACTTGTTATCTGCGACATGTATGGCAGAAAATGTATAGTACATAATGTAATGGTATATTCCCGGTGTATTCAATATATGGATACATTGATTATCATTCTTGAAAATATCAGATGCCTCTTTAGCAAAACATATTAACTTCTGAAGATAGGCAAAAAGAATGTTACATCCAATGTTACAAGTGAAATTATGACAATGCGTTTACACGCATACTTTACAGAACTTTTGCATCCCCCTCCCCTCCAAAAAAACAGAAAATTAAAAAAGACAAAAACCGGTAATCCTCTTCCAGAGAGAAAGCATACATAACACGAATTCGAATTAAAAATAATTAACCATTTCATAAATTTTCTTACAAACTTCTTATTTTCATTTATGTTTGTCACCTTACAACCGTATGTGGATATTTTTATCCACAGTAAACAACACTACTCTGAGATTAGAAAACATGACTTATTTAGAAAAATAATCATGCCTGACATCTATATATCCCCCTCCCCCACAGAGACACACTTACACATACACATTTATATATATATATATATATATATATATATATATATATATATATATATATTCTGTACATATATGTGTGTAAATGTATGTATGCATGTATGTATGTATGTATCTATCTATCTATCTATCTATCTATCTATCTATCTATCTATCTATCTATCTATCTATCTATATGAATATAATGCACACACACACATATGTGCATACACATATACATATAGTATATTATATGTGTTTATATAATATATGATTCAATATATAAAGATTAACTGAACAGATGTTGAATAAACAGGAAACAGAATTTCAGATCAAATGTCTACTATAAATTTTTGAATTAATTTTTCTCTGAAACCCTGTCTCTTTATATATATACACACACACAGATACATACATAAATCAAGTACATGATTAGTTAGAATCTAGGCATGTCAACAAGTAGGCCGGCATGAACAGCTGGGTGCTTAATGCTGAGCTCACAGTCAAGTAAATCAAATCTTTGTCTTTATTTGTTGCTGGCATACTGTGAGTATGTTTATATACATACATATATATATATATATATATATATATATATATATATATATATCCATCCATATAATATATAAGTACGTGTATATACATATATATATATATATATATATATATATATATATATATATAAGTTAAAAAAACAATAACAAAAAAACAACAAAGTGAGGACGTGATACGGATAGTGTTATTGGACGCTCGGGAAAGGAAATATATATATATGTATATATAGAATATCATAAATAATATATAATTATATGCATATATCCATACATATATGTACATACCGACATCTATATGTATACATACAAGCATATATGGGTACAGGACATCACAAAAATCGTTAAACACAATGAGAAACGAAAACATAAAGACGAAGACAGTAAATGAATTTTTTCGAACAACCAAAAAAGAAACAGAAACGAGACATGCAACATAAAGAATATTACCCTTCTTCGGGTGTCTCTGCTCAATCTACTCCGCGTTTCGAAATATATATAATTGTTAAACAGGAGACCAAACGATAAAGCAAAGCAAACATCTCAAGTCATATACAATATTACTATAGGAAGAAATTCAAAATCTAACACCTGTTTCTGGGGTATCCACGAGTATGGGATATTCCATCATCAGAGACAAATACGGAAAATGAGAATGGTATATATTAATAAGATGACAACATATAGGAAAAGAGTAAAAGAATAAAGAGATGGAAGGAAATAAGAGAAAAGAGGCATAAAAATTCATAGCTCAACTTTCCGAAGTTATACAAACCAGAGCATGAGTCCTTAGGTGTAATTCTGCGTAGATCCATGAGGTTAAGCCCTTAGGTCCACTCCTTGTGGATTGCACCTAAGGAGCTAGATGCAGGAGGAAAGAATGAGAGAAAGTTATGGCGAAAGAGTCAGCTATAGTTAGCCATTGCATTCTTTCTGTTGTAGTTATAGAAGAAACCGTAACTACAAAACTCATTTCACTTGGAGTTAAGAATTGAATAATGATGTATTTAAATGCTACGAAAAAGCGAAACAAAACTCAGTTATTTGCTATATGAATCGATTGAAATCATATTGGGACGATCTGCATCCAGAATTAAATCATTTTACTGCGAAGCAACTACGCCAATAAGCAACATTCCAGAGCATAGAAAGAAGGTTAGTAACTGTAACTTTATTGAAAACTCAAAAATTGCAAACTGCATTACTGACTCAAATAAATGATCACTGTCTCCACGAACGACTATGGTAGACAGCAGTCACAACCGCAACGTTTAATGTAGTTGTAGTAGCAGCAGCAGCAGTAGTAGTAGTAGTAGTAGTAGTAGTAGTAGTAGTAGTAGCAGTAGTAGCAGTAGTAGCAGTAGTAGTAGTAGTAGTAGTAGTCAGGGTTATATGCTGGTGAAATGTGCCCTTAGTGAAATTTTCAGAGAAAAAAGAAATTTGGCTTTAAAGGACTCTCTCGAGGAGAGAGTATTCTCTACCAAAGTAAGTAAAAAAAAAAAAAAACCCACCAGATACAGTATTAAAAGCTGTTAACGAAATTGGTGATTAGTATTTACAACAGTGTGATGAACCCACATACTGGCAGATTAACGCCTGTCTATATACGGTGACTACTACTGTAAAACAGTACACGAATAATATTCAAAGTGTAAACAAAGCTGAAATAACAAAGAAAGTACCATCATGGGTTTTGAAGACAGAAAAAAAAACGTAATTTGTTTACGGAAAACCATCAGTCATGTAATGATGTTTATTGCATGCAAAGAAGCAAATCACTATACGTCCCACCAACAGAAAGTAAAAAAGGTATTTCAACCATGTTTCGTGGTCTGCTACCACAACAGCTCCTTTATAGGATCCAGTTAGCTGAAGACATCATCAGGAGGAACCACGCCCGGTTTCGGCCCCTACTCCTCTACCGTTTTGAGTGGCGGTGCCCCTCCTTTCGGAGGTGTCTTCAGCTCTGGTGTTGGGTGCATGTCTTCTTTCTTCTATTCCCTGGCCTCTTCGATGCAGCATCAACGAGTGTCAGCGTCCGACTGATCGTCATGTCCAGTTTCCCTTTTTATATCTGCTGCTAGGCTCCAGCATCCAGCCCCAGCTAGTTGTCACGTGACACTGTCTAAATTTCCCGCTGCTAGGGTCCAGTAGGCAGCACCAGCAAGTTGTCACATGACACTGTCTAAACGTCCCGCTGCTAGGCTCCAGCAAGTAGCCCCAGCAAGTTCTCACATGACACTGTCTGAACTTTAACTGACAATGGAGGGCGCGAAGCCACTTCAGTGTCAGCCTGTCTCACCTAGACATGTCATGACTTTCAAGCCATATTCGGTCTTCCCGCTTCAGCCATATATAGAAGCTGGCTTTTTCGACCGCCTCCTGTATCCTCCTTATCAGTTTTCTCAGTTCCGAGTTTGAAAACGCAAATCTTCTCTTGAATAGCGTTGTCATTTTTCTTTCAATGAAGCCTCTAGCCCCCACTGCCGGATGGTAGTACTCGACAATCCATCCTTGTTCTCTGCATTCTTCGATTAGTTTTTCATATCTCTTATTCTTTCGTTTCTCTGCATTGTCGATGTTTTCTTCCCATGGTACTGTCAGTTCTAGCAAGATTCCTATTCTCTGTTCTGTGTTCCCTATGACTAAGTCTGGTCTTTTTGTTTTTTTTTTTGTAGAAATGATGTTTGGAGACAGCAAAAAGAAGACACTCACTTGCAAAGTGATTATCCTCAAACAGGAGCTAAAAGCTGTCAGTGAAAAACTCCGACATCAGAAGAGAATAACTGAGAGAACAACAGACAACAGATTTAACCGCAACTAGGCAGCAGTATACAGAGACATGAGTGGGGGAGCAAAAAATATCAGGGAAGCTCTTTCCCAAGAAGTTATAGACTCCTTCTGGAGGACAATCTGTAGGGTAGCGAAGGAATTTAACCAAGATGCTCTGTGACTGGAAGAAATCCGAATAAGTAACTGCGCCTACATTACACTCAAGACATACAACAATGATGGTGAAACACTTGCAACTGTGATCTAGAAACTCGAGGATGGAAAAGCAACTAGAAGAGACTTGATTTTGGATATTGGCACAAGAAGCTAACAATCTACCGACCATACCTTATCAATCTGCACCAGCAAGCTTTCAATGAGAACAGTAGCATACCACACTGGTTAGCACTGGCAGAGACAAAATTGATCCGCAAATGCAGAACCACCCACATGTCTAAACATTACCGGCCAATTGCATTCCAGAACTTAATGTATACGAAATATACAGCATGTTTAAACATTTTCCTCGAAGATCATTGTGCAACCAATCACATTATCACAGTAGAACAAGCAGCTGGGAACAAGAGAATCTGGAGATGTGCCGAGCAATTGCTAATCAACAAAACAGTGTCGGAGGTGCGAGAGCATAGGAGGAACCTAGTTTCAATATGTTTAGATTACATGAAAGCCTTTGATTCTGTTCCCCACTCATGGCTGCTAGAAGCCCTTCAACTGGCTAAAGTTCTAGTGAAATTAGTCTAAGCCATAGCTGACCTGACTTCATCGTAGGTCGCCATCTTGAAATTGAGCAAAAAGAATGAATGTATTATCACCGATAGAATACAGTATCGCAAAGGTATATTTCAAGGAGACAGCCTCTCTATGATGTTGTTTATACTTTCTGTAAACCCCTAGTCGTTCATGTTAAGAAAATCTGATGGTTATCGCACTGGTTCACAAGGAAACACAAATATCAAAATTACACACTGCTTATTTGTGGATGACTTAAAACTTTATGCAAAGAATATGCATGAGATGAAAATGTGCCTTGACGTAGTTACAACTCTCTCACAGGATGTAGGGTTACACTTTGGTCAGGATAAATGTTATTATATGGTTGTGAAAAGGGGGAAAGCTATAAACCAGACGAGTAGCATCTCCATTAATGATTTGGCTGTTTCCTCTGTATTTGACGAGAAATGTTACAGGCATTTAGTGGTGGATGAAAATATATCTTACAGTGGCACCTGTAACCAAACAGATGTCTCTAAAGGATATTACAGCCAAATAAAGAAAATTAGGTCCTCAGAACTCTCTGTATTCAATAAAGCAGTGGCCCAGAATGTGTTTGAACTGCCAGTACTCATATCAATATTCGGGCTGCTTCATTGGACGGTTTATGCGATCCAAGCTATTGATGTGAAAACCCGAAAAATACTAACAAGCACACATAATTTCCACATAAACAGTGATGTAGACCGCCTCTTCCTAAAACGTAAACAAGGCGGTAGACGCTTAACATTGATCAGAAATGCCCTTCAATGTCACATCAAATCACTTCGTCAACATCTTTTAACAACCAGGCGTCGAAGTGCACCTCTTGACCAAGTTTGCATACATGAAGCTAAAAACATCGTAAGACTTGGAAAGCAGCTCCTTGAGCAACACTCTTTGTCTGAGAACCTAGAACATATGCCCAAAGAAGTTGCACGACTGTACCGCAGCATATCATCAGATGAAAGGATGAACCTATATGAGCAGGAAACTATGCATGGATATGTTAGTAGAAAGCTCCACGATTATAGTAACAGCGATCATGAAAACAGTTTATCATGAACGAATAGCCGGATTATTACCTCCCACTGAGTAGGGTATGCGTTTGCAATCCAGGAACAAGAAATATCAATCAAGTACCTAGCGCACAAAAGGAATAGAGACGCGGGAAAAGCCGTGAAATGTGCAGACTTTGTGGAGTTCAGCCTGAAGATATCACCCACATAATAAGCAGTTGTCCGAAAATGGCATCACGGTATTATCTACCTATGAGACTTGACGTTGAATTTAGGACACTCTATAATGAAATCCTTCGGAAGGATAAACCCGAAGACAAAGAATTAAAAACCCACAATATGGTAGAAGCCATAGCCACTCATAATGAAAGGGAATACTGGTGAAATGTACCAGTGAAGGTCTCAATAAAATGCAAGCACAACAAACCTGATATAATGATTTGGGATAGAGAAGAGAAACTGTGTACAGTTGTGGAAATTTGCTGCCCAGCCGATATTAACATACAGCTGATGATGAGTGAAAAATAGAATATCTATGCTGTTCTGTTGAGAAATCTGCAGTTACTCTATCTAGATTACAAGTTCAGATTTATAACTGTAATTATTGTGGCCCTGGGATATGTAACACATTGCTTAAGTACCAATCTTGAGAAATTAGGCTTCTCAAAAACAGAAAGGAGAATGCTAATTCGAAGGTTACAGACCCAATCCATCACTGGAACTGTAAAAACCTGTTAAACTTTCCAGAACTTCATCATTTAAATATATATGAGCATGTCTAGATATGTAACTCTATGCATGAGAAAACAAACATAAAACATACAAATCTGCACATATATACATATATACAAACATACATACAAACAAAAATACCTTGTTGTTGATGTTGAAATTCCAATGAAGGAACCCGGAATCGAGGTTAGAAAACGGTTCTTTCTTTATTGGTAAGACCTCTTGAAATAAACTGAATAATGACATACATCAATAAGAGTGGTCTTTTGACTCTTATTTCCTGCAATGCGGATGCTGACTAGCATCCACCGTTACTTTAGTAATAATTATGCTTGTTGCCTTTCGGTTGTAAATTGCGAATAGCCCCCTTAATAATCTCTAATTGTCACTTCACAATTTTCGGTATCAATCAATTATTCCTATAGTGGTCTCTATAAGACAGAGAAAGTGAGTTAAGTTTTTTACTCTTCAGCCACACATGCATATATATATATATATATATATATATATATATATATATATATATATATATATATATATATATATATATATATATATATATATATATATATATATATATATATATATACATGTGTGTGTGTGTGTGTGTAAATATATATGCCAGTGTTTGTATACGTGCATTTATATATGTAGATACACATACTTATATGTATGTATGTATTTAGCAATGACTGTATGTTGGTATATATATATATATATATATATATATATATATATATATATATATATATATATATATATATATATATATGTGTGTGTGTGTGTGTGTGTGTGCGTGTGTGTGTATGCGTGTGTGTGTGTGTGTGTGTGTGTGTGTGTGTGTGTGTGTGTGTATGTTAGTGTGCGTGTATGTCTGTGTGTGCATGTTTACACATACTTGTGATTATTATTGCTGAAGGTACTGAATAACTTTATTGAATTTAAGCTGGAATAGATATTTTACTCTCTAATTATTATCGTATTCTTTCTTCATATTGTTATTTGAAAAAGAAATATTAGTCATAATACATACATATACTCACATGCACGCATATTTAAATGCATTTAACATACACACATATACACACAACACATGTATGTATATAATTCAATGAAACAAAGATATGTATGCGTGCATATTTAAGTACATGAAACACACTGTATTTAAGAACATGAAGCATACACACAGATACACACAATATATGTATCTATATAATTCAATCAAACATATGTCTTATGTTAAATTCATTAAAAAATATCACGTATCGAGATTATTTGTTGAATACATTATGCACCATATAACTGGTAATTCTCATAACATATTTGCATTTCTTATTGGCAGAGTCCATCATCGTATGTTTGTACAATTCCTTATTTGTTTTCCCTTTTATTTTCCTCTCATTCTATTTTCATTTTCCAACACATCGTGATCAATTTAACGCTTTTTCTTGTTAGATATGTTTTTGTTCTTATTGGCTGATTCATGTACTGCTACTACGTGTTTCTTTTTCTGCATTCGGCCCTTCCACTGCAACTACTTCAGTAAATTTGGTAATTTCTTGTAATGACTATTTATCAATATCTTTGTTGTTCTGGGCTTTGTTTCTTTGAACATAGACTGAGTTCAGTTTGGCCTATCACGCAACGATAGGCCAAAACAACTCTGAAAAGCTTTTAGTCCAGTGCTATGCAATTCTCAGCATGCCGCTTAGGATAGTATTATCATACACACGTTCACACTCACTACACACCTTCATACACACGTTCACATACGCACTAACGAGCGTGTATCTTTCTCTCTCTCACCCTTTCTCTCTCTCTCTCTCTCTCTCTCTCTCTCGCTATACACACACACACGTACGTATGTATTATTCGAAGTGTACAAGTATTATATATCCACCGGGGTTGATCGTAGCAATCGGTTTCGCGCTAGGGTCTCACAACGGAGTGTTAGGTAACAATCCGATTATATAACCCTACGCTCATCAGAGAAAGCCGATATGGAATAAAATATGGTGACTGCTCCGTATTTTTGAATGTGAAAGGCTACATCCGGTTTGCGGTTGTTGATGTGAAAGGATGATGAAACAAACCTGCTATTTAAGTACGGTTTACCTTTTTTTCCACGATGCCTACACCCTCGGCAAATGTAATACATACAGTACCACTACACATATTCCATTCACACAAGAACACCAACCCGAAAGGCGAAAACGATTCCCACAAGCACTTCATGATAGCTCTTACCGACTTAAAGCATATCCAACATAGTGGCGATGTCTCGGTACCAAGGTACAGAACTCTCGATCAAATCCCCTCTTCCGTTCGTTTAATCATTCTTTCACAGCAACCGCAAACCGGATGTAGCCTTTCACCCCCAACAATAGAGAGCAGTCACCATATTTCATTCCATATCGGCTACCTCTGATGAGCGTTGAGTGTTATGATCTGATTTTTACCTAACAATCCGTTGTATCGCTAGGGCAAAACCGATTGGTAAGATCAGCCTGATGGATATACAATATTGTGCACTTCAGATAATAGACCCACTCCATTGACAGATATACGAGTGCATCTTTTTCCTGACTTATGAATTTTAGACGACTTACGTACATACACACATACATACATACATACATATACATAAATATATACACATACATATATATATATATTTCAACCTTCTTGTATCCAAAGTTCAGGTGTCTTCCAATTTAAGAAAGATTTCCTCGCTTTTCTGTATGGTTTGTTTATATCAAATCCTACTGAAACCGCAGGTCTTTAAAATAAATAAACCATTATGTCTTAGTAGGCTTTTTGATTTTTCCCTAAACAACTCTTATGGAGAAACTGCGTATATTTTCAGTCATGACATTCTAATTATTAATATTTTCTGACATACAAACCTCGTACCAAAATTTGAAACCAATATTTGTCGACATATAGGATTACGCCGAACGGCTGATGTCACCTGTAGGACGGATATATCTCTATCTTCAGGCTTGGCATGTACCTCTTCTTTAAGGAAACAGGACTAGAATTATATCCTTGTCTACCGTGTTATTTCTTTACTGCCCACAAGGGGCTACACACAGAGGGGACAAACAAGGACATACAAGAGGATTAAGTCGATTATATCGACTCCAGTGCGTAACTGGTACTTATTTAATCGATCCCGAAAGGATGAAAGGCAAAGTCGACCTTGGCGGAATTTGAACTCAGCACGTAGTGGCAGACGAAATAACGCTAAGCATTTCGCCCTGCGTGCTAATGTTTCGGCCAGCTCACCGCCTTATCCTTGTCTACCCTGTATTGATAAAGAAATTGTGTGATGGACCATACTGTAAGGACTGAGGACAGTCATCTTCGGTCAATAACTTACGGACTTTTCAAGACTTGGAAAAGAACGAAGTGTAGCAGTGGAAGTGCTCTCTCCAAAGGAATTTTTCCAAAGTTGAGTAACTATAGCAATATCGCTCAAGATAAATTGAGCTACTCTAAGCACGAGCCTCTGCACTAGGGAACAACTGTTAATCGAAGTTTGTGGCTTCCATGGTTACTGTGATCTGGGAGCTATGAAATCCCTCGATTAGCCCTTCTTGGTATCATATATGTATAGGGTGGTCTGCTTCATGTACGTGCTCGAATATTTAGCATACTATGTATATGTTTTACTTTGTATATGTTTGTTTCATGTATATTTCTACTTCATCATGTACAACTATAAGCAAATTGCAAACTCTTGTAACAACCATTCAGCATGTCTCATTGGCAAGTATCAGAAATTCTCTTTAATGTCATCGTCGCCGTCCTCCTCCCTTCCGCCTCCTTCTTATTATTGTTGTTTTTGTCGTCGTCATTGTTGTTATTTTTAATGCTCCGTGATCTAGACGTTGCTCTTGTTTTAATTTTTGAAGTCGCTCTTGGCAGTATTTTTAGAGCGCAGATGCGTGATAATTACTGATATGTATCTACAGCTCTAGCTATTGCCTTCAACTATCACCAAATCAAATTTTGTCTTTGATCGTCGCAGGAACAATAAAATTTGGTTAGTTGAATCTATTATATTCACCCCAGTCGAGTACTAAGGTGTATGCATTCAACTAAACTTAACTAGTTTTGTATTTTTCTTTAGATACTATTATTATTATCATTATTATCATCATTATCTTCTTTCAGTTGCGTTTCCATTTCTTGCAGACACCTAGAACAGAGATACTCACGGCATTCATTGGTAAGCCATTAGAATAAAGACACCAGATTGCTCACTAACAAAGTTATGTGATGGAGAAAAGGGGAAGAAAGACAGAGAAAAAAGGAAAATTGACAAATGAAAGAAAGTAAATGAAGAAAATAAAAGGGAAAAAAAGAGAGAAAATTCGTGATGATGATGATGATGATGTTGACGACTGTGCTGACGATAGATTTGCTAATCGAAATCGAAAAGATGTAGCATCTCAAGCCGGTTACAATACCAGTGGTTGTAGAAATATTTGGATTGATCAAATACAGCCACTGTATACAACTATGGGTTGTGTAGCCCTTGGATTTTTTGTGCGCCCCTTGTGGCCATTATTATTATTGTTATTATTATTATTATTATTATTATTATTATTACTACTACTACTACTACTACTACTACTACTACTACTACTACTGTTATTATTATTATTATTATTATTATTATTATTATTATTATTATTTTTATTATTATTATTATTATCACTATTATTATGTTGGTGTGGCACAGGTTCGGTTTTATTTCTGGGAAGAATTATGTGGATAGCGGATCACCTGTAACCTTAGGAATCCACAAGTTTTCAGCAGTCTTCCAAGTGCTTAGAACCCTCTTGATAATACTTTCTGTCCCTAAGAGACAAACGTCCTGCAGGCACTATTATCATTGTTACTATTACTGTTATTATCATTGGCGAGGAAAGTGCTACCTGTCAATGATTTTTTAAAAAAGTGGGTGACAGTGGAAAAATGGTTACATTGAATGATCCTACTCTAAGTATGCGCCTGTAGATTTGAGACGAAGAGAGGATCTGCTACCTTTGGTGGTCGGGGTAATCGTAGATCTGTTGGGTTCCTTGACTGAATCAATTTACATTTAACCCGTATCACATTTAATCGTTCATGTTATCACATATTTGTATCGGATGTATTCTTTTATCGCATTTCCTTCTTTTCCATTTCTTTCCCCACGGCCTTTCTGTAAATCCTCACAGAAATTGTTGTCTGTCTTTGTTTTGTACCCGTCATCTATGCCCCATTGGCTAATAAAAGAAATTATTAATGAAAGAGAGCAGCGCATGCCATCACAGTGACATTGGGGTTAAATATGTAGAGTCCAATATACCCATAATAGCCATCAGTCTAATAAGGCACATTCATGAGAAAATTATATGCACGACATTGTGACATCGTATCATGATAAACAGCGCATGGCCTTGCGGGTGGGGCCCGTTAGAATTTCCTTCAGGCCGAGTAACCCGGACCGCTCAAAACGTCCTTGAACAAGGGTTGTTTAAGGATGTTGAACTAAACACCTGTTTTCAGACGTGAATAGTTCAAAACCTCCAAAATTTCTCTCAATACATGGCTATGATGACCCCCACGAACTATTTCTGCTCGTGATCACAGAAGCACATATCATCAGCCATCAAGAGACATGCTCAACTGGTTAAGGTCAGGCAAGTGACACGCAAATCTGTGGTATTGATCGGAATATTTAATGTAGCCCATCCTTTATACAAAGTCAAAACATTTATATGATAACATCTGCAATCAGTTAAGATCAGAAGCTATGAGAGACAGAGCCCGGCATTGCATCAAGGTATAAACCATCATCATTATTATTATAGACTTCACACAGCATACAATATCGTGAGGCTGTTGATCGAAGATATTGTGTCTACCGGGGGTTTGTACTGTTTGTCAAGTCACAACATGGACGTCAGACAGTACTTTACGCAATATGGGTACAGTTCTATGTAATGCCAATTGTTGCAATACACCTAGATCGTAGGGTATTTCTAAAGTTTTCAGGTGTTTTTTGTTATTTAAATTGGGTGGTATTGAACCCAATACACCAATGGCAATAAGGATAACTTTTAAGTTTGACTCTCGTAGCTGCCACATCTTAGCGATCTCAATTCTTGGGTGTGCATATTTATCAATCTTTTCTCTTTCTTTCATGATAATATGTTGACCGCTTGGCACTGTCACGTCAATTATTAGATACTCTTGTTTGTCACTCTTAAATGTTACTATATCCGGCCATCGGTGCTCTAATACGAGAGGATTTTTGCCTTCTCTCTTTTCGTCCATTACCTTTTCCAGTGTCTGTTGTTACTAAGCACCCATTACTTCATATCCATACTTCCGGCATAGTAGCTAGTGGAGGTTTTGGTCCACCTTGTCGTGTCAACATTTGTATTCTTTCTGCACAGGACTTTCACAAGCACTAACAGTGTGAGTTACGCTTTCGACCCTCTTCCGACACATTCAGCAAAGGTCGGTTTCACTTGTGTGATATATATACTTTTTCACTGAGTTGGTATTCAATGCCTGGTCCCGGGCCGCGATGATTCGGCTTTCAGTATTCATTTTTAGGTTACCATTGCTGAGCCACCTCTATGATGCTTCCTGTTATTTTATGTTGTTAGTTTCACGGTGAACTGGCTATGTAATTCCAAGCAGTATAGGGTCTCTCCTCACTCGTTGGCTGTTCTTGATCGGAATTCATGAGCACTCTTAAGTCCATTTTTGTTAAAATCCTCTGCATTAGCTGCATACAATAGCAGGTCTTTTTTGCCAAATATTCTGCCATGTTTCTTCTCTCACAGTTGATGCCCACCCGTACTCTAATCAGCCCGCGTCCAACTTTTCTCCCATTCATGTAGAGCATGTGTACGTCCGTTTTTGTTGGTTAGTCTCTGCTTGTGCCCATTTCAGGACGGGTGCACTTATCATCATCATCATCATCATCATCATCCTCATCATCATCATCGTCATCATCATTATGAAGGCAGCGAACTGGCAGAATTTTTACCACGTCGGGCAAAATGCTTAATAGCATTTAGTCCGCCTTTACGTTCTGAGTTCAGATCCCTCCGAGGTCGAATTTTCTCTACATTTTTCGAGGTCGATAAATTAAGTACCAGTGAAATACTGGGGTCGATGTAAAAGACTCATTTCCTCCCTCAAAATGGCTGCAAATGTAGCGGTATTTCGCCTGTCACAACGATATGAGTTCAAATTCCGCTGAGGTCGACCTTGCATTTCATCCTTTCGAAGTCGATAAATTAAGTACCAGTAAAACACTGGGGTCGATGTAATCGATCATACCCCTCCTCAAATTTCAGGCCCTGTGCTCTGGTGCCCTTATAGTTACTGTATTGAAAGTGTTTTACGTAGGATGTGTGCAGTGCCTAGTAGTGCTATTTTCTGTATGTTATATATATTTGTTAGCCCAAGTGTTTTGTTATGTATTTGCTTGAATATTATATATCATACCTAATGCGTCCACTATGATAGGAATTGTTTCTGTTTTTAGACTCCACATTCGAGTTACCTCTATTTCCAGGTTTGTGCATTTAGAAAGTTTCTCCATTTCTCTTCGAAAAACATTGTGATATGTTGCTATTGATTGATACGTTAGAAAGCATTTTTCTCTTGGTGATCTCTGACAACTATATCCAGCCTATTGGCCTTAATTTCTTTATCTGTGTGTATTGGCATTTCCCATAGTATTGCTAATTACTCATTTTCTGCGACATTTATATGGTGTTTGTCTAGACCATCTTCTTTCTGTTGCTATTCCATAGTGTTGGCATAGCTTCCAGTGTACTTAGGTCCCAACTCTGTCGTCTCTGTGAATATATTCCTTTTTAACCAGGACTGGGCAGGCAGAGACAGTATGATATATTTTCTCTTGTCCATCTCCACATATTCTTCAGTTACTTGTTATAATTATTTTCATTATATGTTTTTGGTAATTTCTGGTAGGTAGGTTTTGGTTTTGTACTGCAATTAAAAATCCTTCGGTCTCTGCTTTGAATCCCGAGCGTCTCAGCCATTGCTGGGATTTTGCTTTGTCTATTTCTTTTCCGTTTCGTTTAGCCCAGTAATTGGCATGAACGGGCTTTTCATTTTATCACGATCTGTTGCTGTTTTAGTTTTAGTTTGGATTTCATTTGTTTTACAGCTTTTGTTGGTTCTTCTTATCTTCATAGTTGTTAGGTAGTATGACTTATTTTTTTGTATTTGTATGCTTCCTTAAAGAATGAAAACACTTTTTTTTTGTTGGTGTTTTTTTTTAATATCTGTATTAGTTTTCCTTGCTTCTGAAGTAGGAATTTTTGCAGTCCTATGGTGGTTATTTTACACTACCTTTCTAGTTGTATAAAGCCTCTACCACCTTCTATACGTTGTGTACCGGTCCGTTCATATCTGGTGTTAAATTGTTCTGTACGTGTTGTTTCTCGTACATTTTGCGTAACAGGTTTAAGGTACGTACTTCCCCGTTGTTTTTCTTGGGTTGAATAATACTAGTATTATTTAGTTTATTGAATTTATTTTTGTACATGGTGTTTGGGGACGGAGATAGTCTGGTGTTGATTGGATCGTAATGTGGCGAGCGTGATTACATGTGCTATGCGAGCAGTGGAGATGACATACAGTTAAAATACATAATTTCATTTGGGAAATAGAAATAAATTTTAATGAGTATTACTTACTATAGTCAAACACTTTGTCAGCAATTTTTGGTTCCATGTTATGTTTTTATT
The DNA here is from genome assembly GCF_046866305.1 of Octopus bimaculoides. Lineage (NCBI taxonomy): Eukaryota > Metazoa > Mollusca > Cephalopoda > Octopoda > Octopodidae > Octopus > Octopus bimaculoides. Next base: position 121,065,370 of record NC_142929.1, on the reverse strand, counting down.
CCCGATGTTTTGGATAAATTTCAGAGCAGTGTTTTATCGCTCTCGCAAGTTAAACGTCCCCGGTGTATTTTTTTGTTAGATGTCTTTATTATTATTATTATCATTATTATTATTATTATTATTATTATTATTATTATTATTATTATTATTGTTATTATTAAATTTCATCTTATTTCTGGTATGAATTAAGTGGATCGTGGATTACTACCTGTTACTTTCGATATCAACAGCTGCCATCCCTAAGAGACAAACTTTCTGTAGGAGCTTTACCGAGCATTGTATTTCACTCACCCCCTATTATTATTATTATTATTATTATTATTATTATTATTATTATTATTATTATTATTGTTCAGTAGTTTTATTTTTATAACGTGCTTTCACTTCACAACCGAGCGCAACTCTGTGCGCCTTGGGTATGTGCTGTGGTTTGCTGTGGTGCTCTTATGTTTACTGTATTGAAAGTGTTTTGCATAGAATGTGTGCAGTACCCAGTAGTGCAATTTCCTGTATGTTATATATATTTGTAAGTCCTGGTGTTTTTGTTATGTATTTGTCTGAATATTTTTTTAATTATACCTAAGGCACCTACTATGATAGGAATTGTTTCTGTTTTTAGATTCCACATTCCAGTTATCTCTATTTCCAGGTCTTTGTATTTTGAAAGGTTTTCCATTTCTTTTAGAGAAACGTTGTCATCTGCTGGTATTGATACATCAATTAGAAAGCATTTTTTTCCTTCATGATCTTTGACAACTATATCTGGTCTGTTTGCTTTAATTTCTCTATCTGTGTGTATTGGCATATCCCAGAGTATGGTTGCTTTCTCATTTTCTGTGACCTTTTCTGGCATGTGTTTATACCATCTTTTTTCTGTTGTTATTCCATAGTGTTGGCATAGCTTCCAGTGTATATAGGTCCCAGCTCTGTCATGTCTGTGAAAATATTCCTTCTTAGCCAAGACTGGGCAGCCAGAAATAATATGATTTATTGTTTCTTGTCCATCTCCACATATTCTACAGTTACTTGTTATATTTCTTTTCATTATGTGTTTTTGGTAATTTCTGGTGGGGAGGCTTTGGTCTTGTGCAGCAATTAAACATCCTTCAGTCTCTGCTTTGAGTCCTGAGCTTCTCAGCCATTGCTGGGATTTTTCTCTGTCTATTTCTTTCGCATTTAGTTTAGCCCAGTATTTACCATGTAGGGGCTTTTCTTGCCATCGTTTTATCATGGTCCGTTGCTGTTCTAGTTTTAGTTTGGATTTCATTTGTTTTATAACTTTTGTTTCTTCTTCTTCTTCTTCTTCTTCTTCTTCTTCTTCTTCTTCTTCTTCTTCTTCTTCTTCTTCTTCTTCTTCTTCTTCTTCTTCTTCTTCTTCTTCTTCTTCTTCTTCTTCTTCTTCTTCTTCTTCTTCTTCTTCTTCTTCTTCTTCTTCTTCTTCTTCTTCTTCTTCTTCTTCTTCTTCTTCTTCGTATTTGTTAGGTAGATTGATTTCTTGTTTGTATTTGTCAGCTTCCTTAAATACTGAAAACAGTTTTTTGTTTTGCTCGTGTTTTGTGGCTATTTGTATTAGTTTCCCTTGCTTCTGGAGTAGGTATTTTTGCAATCCTATGGTGGTTATTTTATAATAGTTTTCTAGCTGTATAAGACCCCTGCCACCTTCTGTGCGTTGTATATATAGCCTTTCTATGTCAGATGTTGGGTGGTGCATCCTATATCCTGTCATTATTTTTCTTGTTTTCCTGTCTATTTTACATAGTTCGTTTAGTGTCCAGTTAAGGATGTTGTAGCTGTAGCTTATAACTGGGACAGCTAAAGTGTTGATACCCATTATCTTGTTTTTAGCATTGAGCTCTGTTTTTAGTATTGATCTAACTCGTCTATAGTAGTCTTTCTTTATTTTTTCTTTCATTTGTGTATGTTGTATCCTATCTAGTTCATTGACTCCTAAATACTTGTATGGTTGGCTTTCGTCTAGTTCTCTTATTTCATTGGCTTTATCTAGTGTTATATTGCTGCTTTTAACTAATTTTCCTCTTTTCAGGGTTGCTTTGGCACATTTTTCTAATCCGAATTTCAAATCTATTTCCTTGGTAAAGCCGTGTACTGTCTGTAGTAGTGTTTCCAGCTCTTTGTCGTTTTTAGCATATAATTTTAGGTCATCCATATATAGAAGGTGGCTGACTGTTTTTCAGTAGCATTTGTAACCGCATCCAGTTCTATTTAGCAATTCTATTAAAGGTGTGAGTGCCAGACAGAACAGGAGTGGAGAGAGCGTGTCTCCCTGGAATATTCCTCTTCTAATGGGGATGGCTTTCGTTTTCACAAGTCCCTCTTTTGTTTCGAGCTGTAGCACTGTCTGCCATTTGTTCATTGAGTGCTTTATGTACTTTATAATAATTGGTGCCACCTTGTTTATGGCTAGCGTTTCCAGAAACCACGTGTGGGGAACACTGTCGAAGGCCTTTTGGTAGTCCACCCAGGCCATACTGAGGCCTTTCTTCTTTCTGCGGCTGTCTTCAGTTATGGCTTAATTGATCAATAATTGATCTTTACAGCCGTATGAGCCCTTGCAGCATCCCTTCTGCTCTTCTGGAAACAGGTTGTTATTTTCCAGGTGTTTACTCAATCTCTGCGATATTATTGCAGTAAAGGCTTTGTAGATCGTAGGGAGACAGATTATAGGTCTATAGTTTTGTGGTTTCTCCGTTTCCGTGGATTTGGGGATTAAGATGATTTTCCCTTTTGTGAGCCATTCAGGCATTGTCTCTGGCTCTGCTAGTATGTTGTTAAAGTTTTCTGCCAGCTTTTTATGCATTCCTGGCAGGTGTTTTAACCAGAAATTGGGGATCTTGTCGTGTCCAGGTGTCTTCCAGTTGCTTAGTCTTTGGAGTGTCTGGGTGACCTCTTCAGTTGTTATAGGGGCCCAGAGTTATTATTATTATTATTATTATTATTATTATTATTATTATTATTATTATTATTATTATTATTATTATTATTATTATTATTATTATTATTATTATTATTATTTCTTAGTAACACAGTGTAGGTAAAAATGCACCGGAGTCTTTAGTCATCTGTCAAGTCACAACAAGGCCCTCAAACATATAATACTTTCTTTAAGATGTGCGTTGTGCTCAGTAAGGCTGCTTTTTGCCAGACATCAATCATGCATGAGATTTTCACTTGCCTTAAGAAATCTTGAAGTTTCCATGGGAATGAGCCCAACGCTTCGATCGCCACTGGAATCACTTTCACATTACCCTCTCGCATTCTGTACAGTCTTGCCATTTCCACTTTCAATTCGGAGTACTTGGTGATTTTTTCAACCTTTTTACTCACAGTATTCATATCATTTGATATGGCTATATCAATGATTTGATAGTATTTCTTTCTCTTATTCAATATTATAATATCCAGCCGTCTGAAAATCATAGTCCCAGAGTATCGTTACTTTTCCATCCACCTGCATAAATGTACTTGGTACATGCTCATACCAGGTCTCTGTTACTTTATAGTGGTTTTACGACATAAGAGCTAATGAAGATACACACATTTTATCGTGGCAACGCTTGTATTCTTTTTGCGCAAGGCTCTCACATTCAGTAACCAAGTGGGTCACATTTTCCACACTTTTCCCACAGAGTCTATATTTCTGGGTGTCAAAAGTTTTATAGATGTTATACTTCACTGAATTGGTAGCGAGAGCCTGGTCTTGTGAAGCAATGATCTGGCTTTCGATGGCACGCTTCAAATCACTTCGCTCAAGCCATGCCCACGATACTGTATTACACTTAACGTCCTGTGTATCCCTTTCAAACTATCCATGCGCTCTCATTTCAAGAAGGTCTTCTTTTCTCTTGTCCTCAGCACTTTGGTTAAACACTTCCTTACCAGTTATTTCATCTACATTTTCACCCACATCTTTCGCGGCATATTGCATTAGGTCTTCATCAGTATTCATCAAATACTCGGCAAGCGTTCTCCTTTCACTCCTTATAGAATGGTCTATACTAATTCGTCCTCTGCCACGATTCTATGTTTTCAGTCTGTTTACGTTTGCTTTAGGGTGTAGCGCCTCGTGCAGCGTCATCCGCTTTCTCGTCCTTCTATGCGGCGTTGATATTTCTGCTTAAGTCCATATTATTATTATTATTATTATTATTATTATTATTTTATGTTTGACTTTTGTTTTGCATTTGTACAAGTTGGATCCAAGTCTCACCCAGAGACCTCAAGAGACAACAAGTTAGAAGTTCATGTAGGTGTTATGCCTAGGGTACCATATATTTGGATTTGTACAGTTTTGTTCAAGTGAATGTTTAAGAAACCATAAGAAAATTATGTTTGCTTTAAAATTTGAGATCACATAGACAGTATTTTACGTAGGATATGGGCAGTTCCCATGAGCACTATCTTTTGGACTTCAGCCATTTTGGGGTTTCCTGGTATCTGAGCTAGGTAGTAATCAGCCCGTTTCGCTGTCATTCCCAGGGCACCTATGACAATAGGTATTGTTTTCGTCTTCAGATTCCACATTTTGCTAATTTCTATTTCAAGATCTTTATATTTGCTCAGTTTTTGGTAGGTCTTGACAGATACGTTTATATCAATTGGGACAGTCATATCAATGAGGAGGCATGATTTTTGTCTGAAGTCTTTCAGTATGATGTCTGGCCTATTTGCGTCTATCTTTCTGTCAGTTTGAATGGTGAAGTTCCAGAGGAGTGCAATGTGATCATTTTCAAGTACTGGGGGTGGTTTGTGTTCCCACCAGTTTTTATCATGGGGCAAGTCCAGGTTTTTGCATATTACCCAGTGAATATATTGTGCAGCTCTATCATGCCTGTTGAGATACTCTGTAGGCGCAAGCAGACTGCACATGGAGACAACATGATCGATGGTCTCATTTTGTTGTTGGCATATACGACATAATGGGGAGCTGCCGTTCTTTAATATGTTGGCCTGGTAGTTCTTTGTAGGTAGGCATTGATCTTGGGCTGCTATGATAAACCCCTCTGTTTCTGATTTCAATCCAGAGGCCATTAACCATTGGTGGGTAAGGGCTTTGTCAATATCTGCATTATTCGCTCTCTTTGGGTATTTGCCATTGAGAGGTTTTCCATGCCATTTTTCAGTCATAATAGCTAAGGCAGCAATTTTAGCACGGGTTTTCAAGCGCTTAGCTTTTTCTGTAGGTGTTTCTAGTTCGTCTAATTCTTGAATTTGTTGCAATTGGAATTCACTTAGATATTCCTTTGCCTGTTTTGTTACTGAGTAAGATGCTTTCTTGCTTTCATATTTTAAGACAAGTTTTAGCATCCAGTCCTCAGAGTTTTTCATATAGGTGTCTAGGCCAATTGTGGCTACCTTCATTGATAATGCCAGCTGTAGTAGTCCTCGACCTCCCTCTTTTCTTGGCAGATAAAGACGTTCTATATCTGCCTTAGGGTGGTGCATTCTATGCATTGTCAACAGTTTTCGTATTTTTCTGTCAACATTACATATTTCAGTAATTGACCAGTTAACGATGTTGAAACTGTAAGTCACAACTGGTATGGCTAGAGCATTGATCGCTTCGATCCTGTTTCTCGCGTTCAGCTCTGTCTTCAGTATTGCTCTCACCCTGCGATAACATTCTCTTCTGATCCTTTCCCTCATCACTGAGTGCTTGATATTGTCCCCTTCAATTACCCCTAGGTATTTGTAGCTCTCCGCTGGTTCTAACTCTTTTATGACATTTTGCTGGTCAAGGTTCACATTAGATGTATTTGTCATTTTTCCTTTGATAAAGATAGCTTTTGCACATTTATCAAGGCCAAATTGCATCCTGATGTCATCACTGAATTGTTTAACAATCGCTAGTAGGCCTTTGAGTTGTTGGTCATTTTTTGCAAAGAGCTTTAAATCATCCATGTAAATGAGATGATTTATATTTTTATCAAATATTTTATAACCATACTGTGCATCATTGAGCAATTTTGAGAGCGGTATTAGGGCTAGACAGAAGAGGAGTGGTGACAGTGAGTCACCCTGGAAAATGCCACATGAAATTCTTACATCTCCAGCATTTAGAGATTCATTGTCATTGTTCAACATCAGTGTGGTTCTCCATGATCTCATACTTACAGATAAAAAGTTTCGCAGAGTAGGAGCTATTTTATACATTTCCAGACATTTCCTAATCCAGCTATGTGGTAGGCTATCAAAGGCCTTTTTATAGTCTATCCAGGCTATTGACAAGTTTTTGTGTCGCTTGTGACAATCTTCTAAGATCATCTTATTGATGAGTAGCTGATCTTTACAACCATAAGATCCACGTTTACATCCCTTTTGCTCATTAGGGAATATGCTACTTTCTATTAAAAAACTATAGGTGTACTCGGTTAGGACAGATGTTACCGTCTTATACATTGTTGTTAAGCAGGTTATGGGGCGATAATTTTTTGGTTCGTTTGTTTCCTCATTTTTTGGAAGCAGGAATGTTAAACCATTATTATTATCATTATTATTATTATTATTATTATTATTATTATTATTATTTGAGGCGATGAGCTGGCCGAATCGTTAGCACGCCGGGAAAAATACTTAGCGGGATTTCGTCTGCTTTACGTTCTGAGTTCAATTTCCGTCGATGTCAACTATACCTTACACCCTTTCGGGTTAGATAAAATAAGTACTGGTTGAGCACTTGGATTGGTGTAATTGACTCTATCGTTACTTTAAAATGTTATGCCTTGTGCTGCCTATAATAGAAAGATTGTATGGTGGACGAGCTTGAAGGGGCTAGATGCAAACCTTTTCTTTTTCGCCCAATCCCACATTAATTTCTTGAAGTTTTACTTAAAGAGGAAAATAAGATTAGAGAGGGAAGAGTTGTCTTCTTGCCATTCTATTGGAAAAGCCATTAAGAGTGGCTAGCATGGAACGAGGGAACGGTCCTGTCCTGAGCATACGCCTGTAAGTCAGAGATATGTGAGTAAAAGCACCTGACCCAGACGGCAGGGCACCCGTGATTTAATTTTTTTTTTCTATGAGCAGCTCTCGAATGTCTCTCTGCTGTGGATTACACTTACTTATTATTCTATTTTCTTTTACGTTAAACCTATTTACACGCGAGAGTCTCACAACACACTCGCACACATATACACAAACACGCATTCAGTGTTCTTTTTCCTGTTCCATCCATAAAGGTTTTCTTGATGTAAACCGTTTGTGTTCAATAATGAAATTATTATTATTGTTATTATTATTATTATTATTATTATTATTATTATTATTATTATTATTATTATTATTATTAATATTATTATCATCATCATTATATAATATCATAGTTGGATAATACTCTTATTATCCAATAAAAAAATGTATTTCCTGTGATTTCCTTGACTAATTCCGTGTATCATAATATAGCCGGCTTCCAGTAACCATGCCGGTGCAATTTATAAGTAATCATTAGAAGGAAAGTAAAAAAGAAATAAATGAATAAATAGAGAGAAAAAAAGCGAAGCAATATTACAATCTTTAAAAATCAATGGTATATATTTATGTATACTCATGAAAATATTCTGGTATCAAAAATGGTTTATTTAGAAATATTGGACTTCATCTAGTGGTTTTGTGCTGCTCGTCTAGCTTTGTAGGTTTAAATCTAAAATTACTAATATAGAAATTATTGCTGTTACAAGAGATCAATCCTGTTTTTGATTGAATTTCGAATAAGTGGTGTAATCACGGCCTTTATAGGTCTTCTACATCAATGAGATTTATGTCATTGATGTTCCTCTTCCAACATTGTAAGACAAGAGAAGTGAGCACACAAACAGAGATCGAATTCCAGAGGGCCGAAATGTTAGGAAGGAAAGACTGGATGTAATAATGTGTGTATAATCCTGAGGGTTTGAACACAATCAGGATGATAGAGATAAGTGTGAAAAATGTGCCTGAGTATAGGTGTGATGAACCCAGCAATACTGAGCAGTAAAGCCCACTAGTGTACAGACTGAACAGTCAAAGTAAGGAAACAGCCTGAATGTGAACTTGAAAGTGGAGCATCTCTGTGACTGTGCCAATCAGTAGAATAACTCTTTCCAGGATACGGCCTAGGATATCTATGTATCCTTGATACGGCCTAGGATATCTAGCAGAAGCATAATCTCAGATGTGAGAGTAAAATTCGAATGTAGGTTTCATCCGACCTTCGTAGAGAATCAATAATTGTTGGGAGCTGAAGTATCTTCCGGGGTCGAAGAGAATAACCATTTGTTGAGATGCATCCTAGCTATGTTTCGTTTGGCTTGGTCCTAGATGACAGTGTGAGCTAAGAGTGCGCTTGTGTTCTCTAGCTGAGTGCTGCTTAAGATTAAGGAACTGTGTGGCAATAATGGTTCCTTGATATGAGTTTTGTTGCAGTTCAATGAGGAAAATCGCTATTCATCGATGTTTTGAAGATTTTGTCTAGGGAATCAATGTATGTTAGTTGGTATTTGAACTCAAGGTAAAAAGTAGGAAGGTAAAAAGTAGGAAGCAATGCTTGTCAAACATTTTGTCCAACGCGCTAACGATTCTGCCAATTTGCTTCATTTTCTACTACTACTACTACTACTACTACTACTACTACTACTACTACTACTACTACTACTACTACTACTAATAATAATAATAATAATAATAATCTTTTCTTCTATATGCACAAGGCCTGAAATTTCGGGGAAGGCGATAGTTAGTCACATCAACTCTAGTACTCGATTGGTACTTTATTTCATCCACCAATGAACGGATGAGAGTGAAGGTCGATTGCCGCGAAATTTGAAATCACAACGTATCGACGGCTGAGATTACGCTAAGCATTTTCTTCAGACGGGTGAACAAATCTGCCAACAACAACAACAAAAACAACAACAACAAGAAGAACAACAACAACAGCAGCAGCAGCAGCAGCAGCAGCAACACCGGCGGCAGCAACAACATCAATAATAATAATTTCTAATTCAGGCAGTAGGCCAGCAATTTATAAGGCAAGGCTGTTAACCGATACCATCGGCATTTTATTATATCGAACATGGAATGATAAAAAGTAAAGTTTATCTCGGAGGGATTTGAACTCTCAACGTAAAGAATCAGAAGACAGGTATACCATTGAGCATTTTGTCCAACGCCCTAACAAATAATTCTGCCACTTCACCACCATGACGATAATGATGAGAGTGATGCTAATAATAGCAATAATATATTCTAAGCACATGACAATACACTCAAGAGAAGTACGCAGATGATTCCATTGATTGATATACTGAACCGGAAGGATGATGGGAAATTCAGTTTCAGCGGGATATAAAATGGTGTAAATAAACAGCACAAGGAAGTCTGTCTAACACTCTATCGATTCTGCCACATACCACAGTAATAAAAATATTATAACGAATTATAACGAATTAATATAAATGTAATAAACAATAATGTTAATAATAATTGAAATAATTGAAATTAATTTACCTCTGTATTTAAATCAAACCAATGATCAATGTCTTTAATTAGTAGTAGAAAATATTGAAAGAAATATAGTCATATGTGACAATACACTAATAACTTCTGTACAAGGTCCTACACTTCCTGGTAGCGATGCTGAATTAATATGTCATAAATTTTCAACAACAAGAATAAGCATGTCACAAATGAAACAAAAATAAAGCCAATCGCTCATTTTTTTCTGAAAAACATACACATTGCTCAGCCCACCCCTGCCACTCCTTACAATGTTATATTGTTCTTCTGGTTTCTTTTAATTCCAGGTTATCCGTCACGGAGCAGGCCGATAAATAAATTCAAACCCTTTTTTTTTTTTGTATAATCATTATTTAAGACAGTTGTGTGTAATTTGAGGGAGATTCGCTTACTGTTCCTGGTAGGTCGAATAATTAAGTAGCGGCTCCCTCCCTGGTTTATTAAATAGACAGGCATTCAGGTGTTGAGGAAATATTTTTTAGTTATTTCAAAATAAAAATGTCTGTTGTATATTTAATTATGTTCTGTGTCTTTTCAACGTTCTTTTTATAATCTGAGGCATTCTCGGAAAGATAAAAGAAAGAAAATTATCAGAAAAAATCTTCTGTTCTGTAGAAAAAATGTTTTTCTCATTTTCAGTAAATGTTTTCTGAAATACAGCAATCGACTTAAGAAGGTCAATATGGTTATATTATTGTCATTATTTCTGGAATCTGAACCCGCGCTACTTTGGAACTTGCTGGCAACGCAAAGCAATATTCATAAATTTAAAGTGTTCTGGTAAGCAAATTGGTTGTTTCTTGCATACCACACCCCGCACACACACACACACACACACACACACACACACACACACACACACACACACACACACACACACACACACACACACACACACACACAAACACACACACACACACACACACACACACACACACACACACACACACATATATATATATATATATATATACATACAGGCACATATACACACACATATGCATATTCATATTTGCATTATATATAGACAGCTGCATATGTATACGTATATATACATACATATATATATATATTTATCTCTCTTTCTCTCTCTCTCTCTCTCTCTCTCTCTCTATATATATATATATATATATATATATATATATATGTGTGTGTGTGTGTGTGTGTGTCTGTGTGTGTACATGCTAACAGATACTCAGACACATATACGTCTATAGGTATGTATGATGAATGCTTTTATCTATGCACAAGTATATAATAGTACGAGGGTGTTTGTTTAAGTGTGTGTTAGTGTGGATGTGTATATATTGGTGAGAATTAGTGTCGGTTCGTGTGATGGTGTAATGTGTGTATATGTCTGCGCATGTGTATGTATTGCATTTATATAGTAACTTTACAATTAAGAAATTCACTTTGGTGTACATCTACAGAAAACCGATATGAATATTTTATGATGAAATCTACATTGTCAACGATTATGTTGTCTTGCAAAGTTTTCTGAGCTGTGATTCATATACTGATAATTGTTAAAACTGTTATAATCGATTCCGAATGTGGAATATGTGAGGCCACGCTGTTTTCAGACAAGAAATGTTGGTTGTTGTAGAAACTGAACGTTAATAAACCTATCTGCAACAAATTGTTCAAGGTTTTAGCGATTAAGTATAAAAGGGTGTTTTCGAGAAACAAGCATAATTCACATTCACTAATTCTCTCGTTGTTATTCCATATTCTTCTAACTGTATTCATTAGCTTCCATACGTCATGTTTGATCCCAATATACACACGACCTAGAATAAAGAGAAATACATTAGAATATAAAATGAGTAAAACATCATGATAGGCACAAGCGTGCATATTGTGAGGAATAGATAATGGCAAGTATAAAACCTAGCACAAAGAAACATGTATACATAGGTAAATCATACAAAAATACTATACACACACACCACATACACAAACGCACACACGTATACAGATTCATCTCTCACTCTCTCTCTCTCTCTCTCTCGCTGTGCAAACACACACACACACACACACATATATATATATATATATATATATATATATATATATATATATATATATATATATATATTCATATATATATATGTATCATGTATATTCATATATATATATGTATATGTGTGTGTGTGTGTGTGTGTGTGTGTGTGTGTGTGTGAGTGTGTGTGTGTGTGCATTACACATTATGTGGTAAGGTTTCAAGTAGTAGAATATCACTCGATCAGCTAAGAGTGTAGATAGATAGATAGACAGACAGACAGACAACCAAACAGATAGATAGGGAGATAGATAAATATATAAATATATTTGTAAAAATGTACCTGTGTATATATACATATCTATCCCTATCCTATTCGATATAGTTGTGTGCATATAAATGAATATTTTCTTTCGTGTAATATGAATAAGACTTCCCACAGCGAAAATATCTTTGTGTCGACATTCTTATTTAATAGGAAATATATCTAGATGTTTTATGTCATAATCCCGCAGTAGGTATGTAAATTATTGCCTGTAAAGTAGATCACTAAGACAAATCTTCACCATTCTCTCTTGTATTACGCAGAGGATTTTAATTTGTTATTTCAGCTTCTGATATATTTTCAAACTTTTTTCTCTCTAAGTGTAACATAAATTAAATTATTTCTCCTCCTGTAGATAAGATGAAACACTGATCATAGATATCTACTATAAGAATATATTTATCCCACATAACCTATTTCTGAATTCACCTTATATGCTATATACTTATCATTGTACTACTGGCGATTTCACACTAATATTTCCTTCTTGTTCAGACATTCATGTTTTTGTTACATACAAAGGTTTGTATATTTTCGAAAGATGTTCAAGTCACAGGCGTCTTTTTGCAATACATTATTAAGAAAGAATTTCTACTGAGAATATATGTCATCTACCCCTACCAAATGTCACGCGAACATGGTTTGCTTAAAAGCATAATTGTATAGTAGCTATGTATTTTATTTGTTATATATATATATATATATATATATATATATATATATATATATACATATATATATATATATCATCAATTGAATAGCATGACATCATCATTCAAGAAGAAGGAAGCAACATCTTGGCTAATATGGTATCATATTCACAGAAGTAAGATTTATTGTTGACAAGTTAAAATCTTTCCTGTTAAGGAAGCACAATATATCGTAGATTCTCATTGTAAGGCCAAACCTCACTGTGGTAGATATATATCACTACATTTCTAGTGAAATCGAGTTCTCGCATTCCTAGCATACATTTATGATAACTATAGCATTTTTTTAGTGTGAACAATGGAGCCTTGACGATTTTGTGATACTCTTTTACTCTTATATTTGTTTCACTCATTTGACTGTGGCCATGCTGGAACGCCGCCTTTAGTCGAGCAAATCGACACCAGGACTTATTCTTTGTAAGTTCAGTACTTATTCTATCGGTTTGTTTTGCCGAAACGCTAAGTTACGGGGACGTAAACACACCAGCATCAGTTGTCAAGCGATGTTGGGGGACAAACACAGACACGCAAACACGTACACACACATACATATATATATATATATATATATATATATATATATATATATATATATATATATATATATATATATATATACATATATACGACGGGCTTCTTTCAGTTTCCATCTACCAAATCCACTCACAAGTCTTTGGTCGGCCAGAGGCTATAGTAGAAGACACTTGCCCAAGGTGCCACACAGTGAGACTGATGTCGAGATGAATTTAAAATTTAAAATACGAAGTATATTAATCAAATATCACACAGAATTATTTTGTAAAATTACAGATTGTACACGATTCTTTAATAAAAAGTCTAGGGATGCTCCTTTTTCTGTCCCATGTATTTTTAATGTGCTCATAGACCTCAAAAATGTAGCCTATTATTCCATTAAAGCATCGGATAAACATGAGAAGATTAGCTTTAAAAATCCATAGAAAAATTGGGATAACTGTTCAACCTGGGAAAATAGGAAAGCGGTGATCCTGTCAAGTGATGTATACATGCTTTGGATTGTTTGTCTTCAGCATTTAAGTCTCATACGGCTAATGCCGGGCAATGAATAATTTTGCTACCTAAGTATTTATCATAATGACTATAAGCTTTTCCTAAATAAATAAACCACACAAACTATACATTTAAGTACACATCTCGAGATTTGCAGATCTTAATATCTACATAGGACATCATCATGTGGTCGCTTAATTGGGGATTTTATCAGACATACGGCTTCAGTTTCCTCGTTAATGAGAAAAGTTAGTGTTATAGTTTTGAAAAGAAAACAAAAGAAAGGGGAATTGCTTTAAACTTTTGCTGATTTATTGTTTCATAAAAAACAAAACTGGTTAAATAAATATTGTTCTCGAAGATCAATAACGACTTAATAGTTCGCTGACTTCTCAAAGACACAGGAGGAACGATGTTCAAACTGATGCAGAAATGGCACAATGGCACGGCTTAACTACTCATGCATTGAATAATTTACAGGTCCAGAAGATAAGCCATAAGACTTTATAAAATCATCGAGTCGTAGAAGTGAAGACCTACTTGCACAATGGTATAGAGAGATACAGGCATACACATTGATGCACATAGATGCTCCTATACATACACATAGACACACATATATGATTGGATGTCTGTGTGTGTGTGTGTATATATATATATATATATATATATATATATATATATATACACATATATACATGTTTATATATATATATATATATATATATATATATATATATATATATATATATATATATTGATATACATATACATATATATATATATACATACATACATGCATTCATATACACACATATATATATTCATACATATATGCATGTGTGTGTATATATATGTATTTGTATGTTTTCTCACATTTACAAATAAGTGTGCTGTTTACTCACAAAGATATGCACGTTAATAAAGTCATATATTCTTAAGTTTCAGACTCTATTAGTAAGGTCATGCTAGAGCACCACACATGTTTACACACAAGCACACAAAGTTTCTGTATAATACTAATACCAGAGAACATTCCAAATAGACCAGAATATATTAACGACGCATAGAGGAGCAAACATGTGTATTCAGATATGTTGTTGCATATACATATACACATGCATGCGAAATTAAGCACGTACACACAAATACCTTCTGAATTAGAGAAACAGAAATGAAAATTTCCTATTAGTCTAGGAATTAATAAAGATCTCTGAATAAGTATATGTCTTTTATACACGTGAAAAACGTGTGTACACGCGTTTATATACATATATACATGCATACCGACATGCGTATATATGTGTATATATATATATATATATATATATATATATACATGTATCTGTGAATGTGTGAGTAGATGTATACAAAGGTGCACATGCACTTATATAAATGCATTTACGCAACCGTACATATTCCTTCAGAACCCTAGCCATCAATGTATTCTTTGCCCGTTTTTAACAAATCACCTATCAAACATGGATTCTACTAGCTGTAATTGATCTGAAAAATATTATAAAACCACTATTTCCGCTCTCCATTAAACAATAAATATTGTATTTTGTCTTCTATTCATTACAAGTTGCATTATAATTAAACTCAACGACTAAATACTAAACTTTCTTGATGTCTGCAACCCATTGGGTTACCTTTATCGCTGTGCCCTCCCTGACGCTGAAACAGTGTTTCACACATATTCCGTAATATAGCAATATTCTGTAATATTGTAATGATAGGTGTTGTCGCATTAAGGCACGTTTAACAAAAAATTGATGAAAACAGTCATTAGATTTCAAATAATTTGCATCACTTTGAATCTCTTCTTTCTTCAATAACTGCCACTAGCATTTGCATAAATTTGAACTAAGCTCCACTACATCACACACCAGAGTCATTTGTCTTTCAGAACATCGGAAAAAGTAATGTTGCTGCACTACACATAAACAAAGATTTTTAATATATCCAGTATAAGCACTTACTTGTAAAGGTGCCTCTTACGACGACCACCACTTTCCATTCCTTGCGTTAAATATATTTTGTTAGGCAATTCTTTGCAACATATGCCAAAACGAATTCCTATTCAATCAATTCTACCTTAAAGCAACGAACCAATGTATCTTCTGCCTTCCTATTCCCGAGCATTCCTGATCTATTTGCTGACATTTCTCACAACGTCTATGACTATGCTAAGAAAATCCGTATAAAGTCCTCTTATGCGGAATATATATGCATCTCCTTCACATAGGCATAGATGTAAAGAATCTGCATATGCAACATATAAGAAGGTAGCCACTGCATCTATGAACAATAACCGTAATGGAAATCTGCCTCAATTCTTTGTGCCTTTATACATTTTGTACGTTTGCGTTGATAATATTGAAACATCTATTTATACATGAATGTTCATCGTCTGAATATTTTCAATCCTTGTTTTCTCACTGTTTACATGCATATATGTATGTGCATTTTGTATATGTAGCCCAGGCACTTTTATTTATTTATTTGCATCATTATCTCTCTCTCCCACTGCCTGTATGTCTATCTGTCTCTCCCTCCCTCTCTCTCTCTCTCTCTCTCTCTCTCTCTCTCTCTCTCTTGTATTTAAAAGAGGGAGTGCTGAAAAGTTCCTGCCCTTGGGTAAAAGAAAATACAGCAAGATAAATTAATTATGATTTTATCCACCATACTCCTCTCTCAGATTCACACACTTATTGCAGCGGCGTACCCTTATCACACGCGTAGTTATAATGGCTCTCTTGAGCCTCGTAAATATGTATCCCAGCATCACTTGGGTGACATGCGCTGCTCCCTATTTCAACAACAAGAACAACAATAAACATCGTTTCTACTATAGGCTCAAGTCCTGGATTTTGTGGGGATCACATCGAGCCCTAAATTAATGGACCCTGAAAGGATGAAAGGGAGAGTTAACCTCGGTGAAAATTGAACTCAGAACGTAGCGGCAGACGAAATACAGCTAACTATTTCGCCTGGCGTGTTAACGATTCTGTCAACTCACCGCCTTGAACAATAAACCTCTCTGCTATAGGCACAACGTCTTGAGCAATAATAATAATAATAAAAAGAGCATAAACTTTACAAGTGAGTTTATTCATTATATCTAGGTTGAACAGCATGATGGATGTGTGGCAACTGTAGTTGCAAAGAAGATGAAATGAATAGCAAAGCAAAATGCGTTTGAATAATTGGTTGATAGGTCGGAACAAAATCTTTGCATGGCAAATATGTGGCCTGTAGCAAACAAGCTGATATTGGCCAGAAGCACACCCATCAGTGGCTACGGAGCTCAGAGCCAAATGCAGAGAATGAAGGCTTTATCTTCGTTGCTGAAGATCAGAGTTTATTGACACGGAACAATCAAGCCAATATGATGGAAAGTGGTGTTGACCAAGAGTGCCGATACTGCAACGATGGGATTGAAACAGTGGATCACCTAATCTCTGGGTGTAAGGTTTTAGTTCCTGTAGAGTACAAATCTAGACATGACAGAGTTGGCCAATATCTACATTGGTTAATGTGTCGACATCATAAAACCAAAACTACTGACAAATAGTACAAACGTCACTCTGAAGCGGTAGCTGAGGGAGAAAATGTAAAGATTCTTTGGGATTTTCTAGTATGTACTGGCCGGACCAGCAAAGCAAATAAACCAGATATTGTTGTGAAAGACCAAAACAGTAAAGTCTGTTTATTGATTGACAGGAGCATACACTTTGACCATAATATTTCGCAAAAGAATTTCATAAGCTCAGAAAATATAAAGATTTGGTAATCGAAATCGAACAGATGTGGCATCTCAAGACAATGGCAATACCAGGGAATATAGGAGCACTTGGAATGATCAAAAAAAGGAACTAAAATTATTTATGAGTGATCCCTGACTTCACACGTTCAGATAAAAGCATTGTCACTATGAATTTTCTTTCCCTTTGCGCTTTTATTTTCATTGTTTATTTTTTTATTTTTTCCTTTTTCTCTGTGTCATTCTTCCCCTTTTCTACATCACATGACTTTGTAAATGAACAATTTGGTTTGTTTATTTTAATGGCCTACGAATATATACAGTGAGTTTCTCTGCCCTAGGTGTCAGGAAGACACTCGGCAACAAATTGAACCAGAATTGAAAGAAGATGGTAATGAAAATAATAATAATAATAATAATAATAATAATAATAATAATAATAATAATAATAAAAATGATGATGATGATGATGATGATAATAATAATACTAATAATAATAATAATAATAATAATAATAATAATAATAATAATAATAATAATGATAATAATAATAAATTATGGTAAAGATGAATAGCATGTCAACTCCCTCGTTGAAAAAAGTGTGGTGTTTTAGTCTTGAAGTGGAGTCAAATCAAATGTATGGACGAATCAGAGTTGCCAAAAGGATAAATTGGAGAAAGAAATGACAAAAAAAAAAAAAAAAATTAAGATGGAGTACTTGCGCAGATTAAGACTGATCCTTAAGTCGAAATTAACCGGACGGAATAACATTGAAGCTATCAACACCTGGGCGGTTTCACTCCTTAGATATGAAGCAGGGGTAATCGCATGTACAGCAGACGAACTAAACAGCTTAGACAAAAAGGCAAGAACGTTGTTGACTAAATATGGGATACTCCATTCAAAAAGTAACACAACCAGATTGTATGTACCAAGAAAAACAGCGGGGAGAGGACTGATTGGATGCTAACACAGCATTAGAGCAGAAGAAAACAACATAGAATGGTATATAAAAAACGCAACAGAACCGTTATTGTTGGAAGTAAGAAGATCAAGCTTGTGGAGGATGGAAAATTTTAATGATAAAGCAAATTGGATAAAGATAAGAATGCATGGACAATTTCAAAAGGATGTTGAAGATAAGAGAGACAGAGTAAAAAGATGGTTATGGATGACTAAAAGTGATTTAAACCGGAAACAGATGTTCTTTTCTGTGATGCTAAAGAGCAAGCATTAAGAACGAATTACATCAATTACAGAATAGACATCATCAGCAAATGATAAGTGCAGAATTTTAAGACAAGATGGTGAAACCGTATGGCATATTACTCGTCAATGTACGCCACTAGCCCAGCAAGAGTATGAGTGGTCATGATAATATAGCAAGGATTGTCCATTGGACACTTTGCAACAAGTATGGACTTGACAGAGCAAAAAGTGGTACGAACATAAATCTGAACGCATCATCGAAAATGATAAGGCAAAGATCCCATGGGATTTTATGATTCAGTGCGACCATGAAATAGAGAATAGAAAACCAGACACAGTGTTAAGTGAGAAAGAAAGCAAAATATGTTGGATCATAGATATAACATGCTCAACTGACAACAAGTTATACGATAAGAAAGAAAGAAAAGTCGATAGATATGACAGGTTAACTTGGGAGATTAAACAGTTGTGGTCTCTGAAAAAGGTGGTAGTAGTTCGAATAATGGTCGGAGCCCAGGGAAGAGTGAGTAAAAATCTAGAGAAGTATATTGAACAAATAGGGGCTGTAATAAGGATGGAGCACTTGCAGAAAACAGCACTGCTTCGAACCGCATGAATATTCCTGGTGGTGCTCGAAAAATAAGGAGTGTTACTTTAGTTCACTGGCAGGGAACAGCTGACACCGTAGTACATGTCCAGCGTTAGAAGCCGTGCAAAGTCAATAAAATAATGATGCTTATGATGATGATGATAATAATAATAATAATAATAATAATAATAATAATAATAATAATAATAATAATAATAATAATAATAATAATAATAATAATAATAATCCTTTCTACTAAAAGCACAAGGCCTGAAATTTGGAGGAGGGTACTTGTCGAGTACATCGACCCAGTGTTTCGCTGGTACTTTATTCATCGACCCCGAAATGATGAAAGACGAAGTCAACACCGGCGAATGTTGAACTCAGAAGATAGCGGCAGACGAAATATCACTAAGCATTTCGCCCGGCGTGTTAATGATTCTGCCAGCACGCCGACTTGAGCAACAAAAACAACAGCAAGAACAACGACAATAATTGACAATGCATGGTGCCCTCCACTCTAAAGTGAATGTACACAGGCTGTACATGAAAAGAATGAAAGGTAGACGTGGGCTGACTAGCATACAGGAGTGCATCAACAGTGAAATTAGAGATATGGAAGAATGTTCAGTAAACCAAAGACAAAACCTTGGGACTTTGACTTCGAGACAGACAAGGTATTAGAGCACCAAAGGCCGGATATAGTAACCTTTAGGAGGGAGAAACAAAAGTGCCTAATAATCGACGTGGCAGTGCCAAGCGGTCAACATATTATCATGAAAGAAAGAGAAAAGAATGATAAATATGGAGACCTGAGAATCGAGATCACTAAGGCGTGGCTGCTACGATGGTCAGGCATAGATGTTGTCGTTATTGTCATCGAAGCACTGGGTTCAAAACCGGCCAAGCTAGGGAAATATCTGGAAACTTTTGAAATGCCCTACTATCTAGGTGTATTACAAAAATTTACAATACTTGTAACTGCACGCATATTGCGTAAAGTACAGTCTATTCGAGTTCCTTGTTCTGGCTTGAAAGACTTACAAACCCCCGGTAGACACAATATCTTCAATTAACAACTTCACGATATTAGATACTGTTCGACGTCTTAAATAATAATAATAATAATATTGGTTTCAGATTTTGCCACAAGGGCTACAATTCTGGGAGAGGGGATGAGTCAATTTTATGGACTCCTGTGTCTCAATTGTACTTAATTTATCCACTTCGGAAAGATAAAAGGTAAAGTCGACCTCGGAGGAATTTGAATAACAGCAATAATTTCTATTATCGGTACAAGTTTTAAAATGTTAAATCGGCTCCAGTGCTCAGCTGGTAAGTATAAAATCTATCTCGAAGGAATTTGAAATCTGAATATAAAGACGGACAAAAGTGCCACTAATTTAGATCACAACAACAACATCAATAATAATAATAATAACAACAACAACAACAACAGCAACAACAACAACATCAACAGCAGATTGAAGGAGAAGGAGGAGGAATAAGAGTGTTTGTTGGTAAATGATAGTTGTGGTGATGACAATAATAATTATAATTCTACCTAAATTATTAAGAAGGCTACAAATTTCGATATGGTAGGGGCAACCGATTACATCAACCCTATTACACAACTGGTATTATATTCTATTGATACCGAAATGATGAAAAAGAAGTTGACATCTACAGACATCAATCCTGTACACAAAGGATTGGAATCTCTACTGCAGCGCTTTTACCGATATCCTAACTAATCTCCTCCTAGAAAATAACAGAACGACGGATGTTTCACCTAACAGCGATTCATCTATAAGAGCTGCTTTTAATATCCTAAGTAATAAATTCTACCATAACTAAACTCATCCAATAACTGGTACTATATAATTAGACATGGCTACTGGTCAATAGTAGACAGAACTTGATTAATCTACATATATGTTTACACTTTGATATAACATGCAAATCACAGATGGGTGAACATATGAAAACAATAACGACAGTAGAAAAAGCCAAGATTTTATTGTATACATTTGGGTATAGACATATTTCTCAGGAGATATTGATATGTGTGTGTCCACTGTGTGTGTCCACTGTGTGTGTGTGTATGTGTGTGTATGTGTATGTGTCAGTTTGCTTCCGTGTGTGTCCATGCACCAGTGTGCGTTTGCGAGTGCGTACGTGTAGCATCTACACGAACATAGGCACAGAAAAAGAACATCATGGAATTTACTAGAGTTAAAAGGAAAAAAAAAAAAACTATTCGCCAACATATATGAATATACTTATCAACACATGATTATATGCATATATATATATATATATATATATATATATATATATATATATATATATATATATATATATATACATAGATTAAACACACAAACATATATATATGTATATATATATATATATATATATATATATATATATATATATATATATATATGATAACCGTATATATTTATATACCTATAAACATACATATATATACGAATATACATACACACGTGCGCACACACACACAGACAGACACACAGTAACTCATATATATATATATTATAAATTACAGGCTTATTCCTCTGACTAAATGTAAGCAAGGTCAGTGAACGCATTGTCAAAAGAGGCTGATCATATTCCTGGAAGAAAATAACATGCTCACACAAACACACACACGCACACGCACCCGCCGCATGGTTTCCGTCCAGTAAGGATTTGCCTTACACTAACTACTATTGCAGCACTACGACTGGTTATGAAACAACAGCTAAACCACTCAAATGTGGATATATTTTATTTTTGATAAAGGTGATAATGGGGTGATGTATCACAAACTGTGTAACCTTGGTATCGCTAGAAAACTGAGAGAATAGCTGCATGAACTCTGGTGAAGCAGAAGTCAGACATTTGCAGCCAATGACCCTCTCTCTGGGGAGACATAAGTTTCAAGCGAATTCCCTGAGGAAATTGCACTGCGTTTACTAGTTTGTGGTGGCCTTCTCAGGAATGCTCTCAACCGTACATTTTGGAAGCTAAATTGGCAAAATGGTTAAGGCGTAGAGAGCTACAGTCTAGAACGCCGTAGGAAAGAATTACAGGGAAATATGATCAATGGCGTTAATGGTGAGAAGGCTACAGCTTATAGAATTGAAACGCGTAGGTAACACATAGATGTTTCAAGAATAGTTCCGTATTATGAAATAGTAGAAACAGCTATGAAGTAATACCGATTTCAAATTTTGGCACGAGGTCAGCATTCTCGGTGCAGGGGCTAAATCTATTACATCGACCACAGTGTTCCACTGGTACTCATTTTATCGATTCCGAAAGGATGAACTGTAAGGTCAACATTGGTGGCATCTGAAATCATAATTTAATGACGGACAAAATGTTACTAAGCGTTTTTTTTTTCCCGGCGTGCTAACGATTCTGCCAGCACGCCGCCTTCAGCTCTAAAATAATATCTATTAGGAATATTAAGGCCTTTCATCGATGCAGGGTAAATAAAATAAGTAGCAGTTGAACACTGTGGTGGGTTTGATCGACATACCTCCACCTCAAAACCGCTGGCTTTGTTTCAAAATTTGAAAGCAATATTAGTTGAAAGTTAATCAACAGTGACGCCATTCTTTTTACTAATGTATCTGGACAGAATTAACACTAAAACACTTCTGTTCTACCTTATCTTAGAGAGTGCCTGTCTACACTTGAATCATTATGCCCTTTTACATTCAATTTTTCTCCTGTTCTCCACTATGTTTTATATACAGCTATTCTTTAATTTATTTAAATCTGTTATGAACTGATTTGTTACCTTGAAACTAACTGCTCATGCATGTCGTTTTATTATACCTAGATCAGCTCGACCAATACATTGCTTTTATTTAGGTGTACCCTGAATCTCCGCTCTTAAGATCGGTGTTGAGACACTTGCTCTTTCTCTGCACTAATTGTATGTACCTATTATGTATACGCCTTCGATATCTTTTTAACCTACTACAATACATACATACATACATACGTACATACCCGTATGTATAGATAGATATATACAAAGATATGTATATAAGCACATGTAGGCTTGCGTATATGTATGTACAACCACCACATATATATATATCCACACATACATTGTATACATACCTATAGGTATATCTCTGTACACACAATAAATAACTGTTTTTTACTCATAATATGTATAACTTCGTCTTTCTCCCACTCTTCCAAAGAAAGCATACAGACATGTCAACCTCTTCAGTTACCATTCAGTAAAAACAAATGTACATATATACGCATGAAAAATTCAAAATATATTAGATAAGGATAAAATCATCTGATATGACAGGGATAATGAATGTTTAAAAAATAGATATTAAATACTTTTATATCACTGTGGTTGCCAACTTTGATATATCTATTTGGAGAATAGAAGATCAGGTTGGCTGGAAAGATTTAGCGATTTGTCATAAGTGGCAGCTTCAAACTCATTAGTACAAATACACTATTACTTTTACTTCGGTCAGAACACAATGAGATTACTTGCCAAGAAAATCTGGGAGAGTTATATTCAACGTCCTCGTATATATTCTTTTTTTAAAAAGTTTTTCTTCTCAATTATTTAGCTCCAAACTTGCCTGTCCAATTATTCATTCACACAACGATATAAGTGTGAGTTAAACATATATATATATATATAGTCGAACCTATCTATCTATCTATCTATCTATCTATCTATCTATCTATCTATCTATCTATCTATCTATCTATCTATCTATCTATCTATCTATCTATCTGTTATGTCTCAAGCTACTGCTATCTAGCACCTTTGGATGATCTCTACTCAACCGCTACACAACTGCTACTCGACTGCTACTCAACACACCTACCAAAGCCAGACTACCTCTATTTATCTGTTTTGGGAGATCCTAATTCTTCGCTTGGGGGTGTCGACACAACACTATATATTTGTGTAAGTGTGTGTGTGTGTGTGTGTGTGTGTGTGTGTGTGTGTGTGTGTGTGTGTGTATAAAGCAGCACTTTAAATAACGATTTTTTTTGCCATCCTAATGTGGCAGTCCCATTTTGGGTCGAATGCTACTATTGTTTACCCCAGCAGATATCGTCTCCAGCTGGCTATACGACACACGATCTGTGTCCTTATATTTTTGAACAGGGGATATCAGCACCCCCATCAAGCACAAAGCTGTATCTGTGGACCGTACTCTTTCAGGGTCATTTCCCTTCGTCGGCTAAACAACAGTGTTTCTATCAGTGACTGTGAGTCACTTAGAAAATTATATATATTTTCGAAAGGAAACACCTTCAGTATATTTCAAGTAACATCAGCATAAATGTAAGTTAGGCTCCTGTTTATTAAAGTGATAACTTACAAGGGGGAAGTAAGACTCATTTTATAGGAATTATGGTTAGGAAACGTCCACTGTGTCCATTCATATATTGGATGGGTATGCATTTGCAACACTGGAACACCTTATAATTTGTATCTCCAGAACTGTCCTTTCTATCAATTATATTTCATTTTAGGGTATTCCCTTTATATTCCCACCTATACCTGATTAGCATCTCGCTAAAACTGAGTCGTGATATAGTGCTATATTCTATCATAGTTGTGAGTATTGGTGCCACTATGATACTCTGAGGGGATAATCATGCATGGCCTTATGTTAATAAGCAGAAATCTTTTCAGGTGATTGTCTAATGCCGTATAGCTACGCAGCTTCCCGCCATATCTTACTATTCATAACTATATATTTATGAATAACTAAATGTGCATAACTAAATGCGAGTGAACATTTATGAATATGTATGTATGTATGTATGTATGTATGTATCTATCTATCTATATATACATATGCATATATATATATATATATATATATATATATATATATATATATATATATATATATATATATATATATATATATATATATTAAATATATACTTTTATAAAACAAATTTTACAAAATATATAGTATCTGTTAACAGTCTTAGCCAAAAACTCACAGTTGAGTTTTTGTATATATATATGTATACATATCTCTTAAAGGATAGAGCTCAAAATCAATGCATTGAAGATACTTTATTGCAGCAACAATTATAATAACAGAAACAACTACAATAAGCCAAACCTATGCACATTTCAACCGAGGTTCATATTGAAAGATCACAAGAATAATTTTTGGACTGATCCTAAATTAAGGCTTATTTGCCCGGCTAAGTCGGATATAGGGACACTAAGCAAAAGTATATTAGATAAGTATATCCCTGTAATAATTGGAAAACTTAAGCTACAACTGTGGTCCAATTCTAAGCAAGTAATAGATTGGTTCAATTCTATTAGTGATAAAGATAATGTCAAATTTATACAATTTGATATAGCTAATTTCTATCCCTCAATTAATCCTTCTGTTCTTAATAAAGCATTGTGGTTTATGCACAATAAAGCTGGGCTTTCTAGAGAAGAGATTAATGTAGTTTTAGCTGCCAGGAAATCTTTTATGAGGTTTAATAACAAAATTTGGATTAGAAAGGGTACACCTGATGCGTTTGATGTACCTATGGGTAGCTCTGATTCGGCCCAGGTTGCCGATGTGGTTTGTTCCTTTATACTTGATGAGTTAGCTGATCAATTCCCAGATATCAGAGGGGGTCTGTATAGAGATGATTGTCTGCTATTTCTGAGAAATAGTTCAAAACAGCAAGTACAAAGGATAAAAAATAGATTAGTTAGATTTTTTCACAGAATGGGAATGGATATTATTTTTGAGGACAATATATCTGTAGCTAATTTCTTAGACGTTACGCTTGATCTGCATAATAAATCATATAGGCCATATCATAAACCTTTAACTAACCTGAGGTATATCAATAGATCTAGTAATCATCCAAAAGCAATAACAGATAACTTGGTCCATAGTATATCTTTAAGATTGTCCAACCTGTCTGCAAATAATCTGGTTTTTGAAGATGAGGCAAAGTTTTATAACTCCGCTTTGCTGGAAGCAGGATATAATGATAAGGTATACTATATTAAACCAGATTCTGCCTCCTCTATTGAAGATGTTAATAATAATAATATTAATAAAATTGATAATGTGAATAATAGCAATAAGGGTAGTTATAAAACTAACAATAATAATAATAAGAAGAAAAATAAGAATAATGTTAACCCATTCAGTAAGCTAAAGCATAGGCCAAGATCCAACGATAGTGTACCAGGGGCTGAAGGTAGTAGGCTTAAGTTTTTTAGGGATAATAATGTAGGTTGTCATTCTAGGAAACAGGATAGTCTATGGTTCATCGTCCCTTATGGGAGGCAAGTAAAATCAAATTTAGTTAGTTTATTCAGGAATGTAGTTAGGAAACATTTTCCAATTAACTCGCTCTACTATAAGGTTATTAACGAGCATAAGGTAAGGTTCGGATTTTCAAACACCAAGAATTTGACCCAAATTATCGCCGCTCATAACTTTTAACTTTTATCCTCAAACTCTAGTCATAGTTCTGTTGACATAAACACAGAGGGTAATAATAGTAATAATACAGGCAATGGTCGAGATGTTAGTCAAGACCAAAAGGATATGGATAATACCACTAACTTTGGTAATAAACTAATAGAAATATCTGAAGATAACCCTAATAGAATAAGATTCCTTAGTGCAAATGCTAAAACTAAAAACATTGTCTATAGGCGTAATGTTATAACGGATAAGAAGATTTGGAGTTATATCGGGGCTTCGTCACTTGAGGTCTCGAAACGAATTTCTAATCATTACTCTTCCTTTAGGGATAGGAGTAAGCAATATAGTACGGCGCTTAGTAATTTAGTTTGGAAATTGAAAGATGAGAAAAAGGATTACTCCCTTGAATGGTTGTTAGTAGGCAAATCGATGCCGTACGACAAGGGTAAAAGTACTTGTTCGTTATGTAACTTGGAATTATTTTCCATACTTTTTTCCAAGGGTCACCTAGTTAATAAAATAACGTTTAAAGCTTACAGATGTCTACATATGTATAGACATACGTATGCATTTTATAAATAGGAATTACCGGAATGTGTATAGGCACAAGTTCGAAATTAAGGAAGAGGTATATTCATCTCTATATATCTTACTGGAATTAGGTCTGTGGCGCAAATATATGAGTGTATATGTATATGGGTGTAGGTATACATGTGGAGACACGTGAGAGTGTATGTGTGTATATATGTATATATGTGTGTATGGAGACGTATGTGTATGTGTGTACATGTAAACATATATAAGCTTGTGTGTGTGTATGTGCATATGTATCGATGTATATATGGAGGTATAGCTATATGTGTGTATGTACATATGTACGCATGTGTGTATGTGAGTATGTATGCGTATATATGTAAATGTGTGTGTGTGTGTATCTGTGCGCGTTTATGTGGGTGCATGTGTATCTGTATGTGTGTATATGTATATGCATGCATATGTGAGTGTATATATGTGTTTGTGTGTATATGTGTTTGAGTGTATGGTTATACATAAAAAATACATATAAATATATATTGGTGTGTACATCTAAGTATAGGTATATGTGTGTGTGGGGGTACGTGTGGGCATGTGGGTGGTGGTGTGCGGTGCGTGGGCGTGGGCGGGTATAATTAATGAATTAATTAATACACTATCGTTATAGGAAGATCCGATAGGAAATCTTGATGTACAGGGGGGATGAATTTTTGGCAAGGGATTTTTACGCTGTAAACCGGGCGGTGTACGTCGCTGGATTTCGGTTGACTGGTTTGTTTACATTCTGTAAGAAAATAACGATGGTAGGTTGCGTGCCGTCGATTATTCTTTCACCCTCTTGGATGATGTGTGTGTTTTGCTAATAATAGTATTGGTGATGGCAATAATGCGACCCTGATGAGATGGAGTATCCAGAAATTTGTAATATGTTGTAATTTGTTACAATATTTTACGAGACATCTGATGATGTGGTTTATTTTTCCGGGATACCCTATTGAAATGTGCATAGGTTTGGCTTATTGTGGTTGTTTCTGTTATTATAATTGTTGCTGCAATAAAGTATCTTCAATGCATTGATTTTGAGCTCTATCCTTTAAGAGACATGTATACATATATATATATATATATATATATATATATATATATATATATATATATATATATATATATATATATATATATATATATATATATATATATATATACATACATACATACACACACACACACACACACGAACACACACACACACACACACACACACACACACACACACACTCACATATATGTAAACAGTAAAGTCTGTCGCCACATCAAAATGGCTGTTGAATACTACTACTAGTTGAAGCCGAGGCCAATTCTCCGCCAGCTGGTTATCGGTGCAGCACTCTGCACCCTTTTTATATAATATATTGTTAGCAGGGAGAGCGAACCCCTACCGCCCTCTAGCAGGAAGCAGTTAAGTCAGTCGCTACATCAAAGTGACTTTTGAATATAATTACTGAATGTATAGTTTCTATACAATCACTTCTGGAGATTTTACAAGAAGCTGTTTTGCTTGTTGCATATTTGTAACCAATGGCGACTTTGCTTGCAATATATTGTTGGCGTTAGCCGACTGTGGCTATTACTCTGGCGTACAAACAAATAGCTCGAAACTGAGTCATTCTCGCGAAACTTTTACCTGCTAGAGGGTGACAGTAGTTCGCTCCCCCTGCTAACAATATATTGTATATAAAAGGTGCACCGTTAACCAGCTGGTACACAATCTGCCAAGAGTTAAACTGGTAGTAACATTCGACAGCCACTTTGATGGGGCGACTGATGTTGCTGTTTAGCATAGTTACCACTCAGCCTCATTATGAGATTTTACAACTAGCTAATGTTGCTTAAATATATATATATTTACATATATCGGCATGTATATAGTTATGTGCATACACGCATATATACATGTATATATGTATTAGTTACAATGAGGTTATTCAAAACTCTTCTAGGGATATTTATCTAAGATACATTGGTTTAATATATTAAATTTATATGTTGATTAATTAATAAATTAATTTATATCCATTAGATCTCTGTTTTCTAACTCAATAAATATGTGTGTTTGTATAGATATACATATATATATATATATATATATATATATATATATATATATATATATATATATATATATATATATATGGGAGAATATACAAATAATAACAACAGACGAGGACAGGTGGTGTAAATAACAAAAGTATATATTAGTATGACGCTCGGGAATACGGAAAGTCTTTGACGTTTCGAGCTACGCTCTTCAACAGAAAGAATACGGAGACAAGGAGAAAAACACGGAGAAGAATATATATATATATATATATATATATATATATATATATTATATATATATATATATACACACACACACATAACCTATATACATATGTGTGTGTGTGTGTCCACAGACGTAAAAAAAAAGATGGGTAAAAGCCATGTATGGAATATAAGGAGACATTGAAATGCTCGTTTATGTGAATGTAGTACGTAAAGTGAGTTTATTCGTGAGGTGCGCGAGAAAATACTATTGTTATAAAACAATGAAATATTGCAACTAAATTTTGTGAGGATCCATGAACGATTGATTTTCATTTTCTGTTTGTATATAAACATACTTTTACCACTCGCTTGGACAGAAAGTATTAATAGTTTGCTGTATGTTTTTATAAATATATAAGCCTCCATAAAATGCTCGTGGAATGTCATTAAAGCATGGGAAATGGAATATCTAATGTATCGTGCTCTTTCTAGTTAATGCAAAGGAAATTAAGGCGAACGTGTCGTTCTGGTTATAGCCATTCACAGCCTAGTACTATGACAAGATTTGTTTCGTCATAAATAGCCATCCCCTTTTTCAGTGATGCCAATACAGCAATAGAATCAATCTCATACTGGCATGAGTGGCGTTATGGTTGGTTTTGTTGCTTAGTGCTTGTCCAGAACCGGAAGACCAATGTTCAAAGCCATTTCAACCATGATGATCTCGTCATTTATTCAACATACTATGATGTATGATTGCATACATTATCCAATGTAGAATGCGATTTGGGGGGGGGGGTATTAGACAGCTATGTATGGTGGAATTGGGGGAAGTTAGTAGACGTTGTCGTTTTTGACCTCCTGGTATATCTTGTTTAAACATACGTTTGTACTAAAATCATGCAAGTCATGGCTATCGCGTCTATTTCTAACATAATATTTAGAATTATAATGTATTTGGACTATTCAGATTCATATTATTCAATAAGAACTTTCTTAAAATTTGATATTAGAATTTAGGAGATATTTGGTTGCTATTTTTACAATATCACATGAACTATTAGGATCTCTTTCTCTTTGATTCGGGAAATTCCAAGATACGGTTCTAGTTGTAATAGTTTGGCCCCAAATGCACCTGATCAAAGAGACTAGTGAGGGAAATG